>NW_026596147.1:11937856-11960831 GCF_907164565.1 Psammomys obesus | reverse complement strand
TTTCTTTCTTTCTTTCTTTCTTTCTTTCTTTCTTTCTTTCTTTCTTTCTTTCTTTCTTTCTTTCTTCTTGCTTGTTATACGCATTGATATACTTGCTTATTAAGGCCAGATGTCAAGATCAGACCTCATTCTTCAGGCACCAACTTCCCTCTTTTATGAGACATAGTCTCATTTGCAAGGCACTCACAGAGTAGGCTAATCTTGCAGCATAGATGGTTATTACTAGTTTTTAACCTGTGTACTGTGGATCACATTCACATTTTGTGCTAGTCTGGCAACCATTTTTCAACTGAATGAAACCTCCAGCCAAGACTGTTTTCTAAGTGTTTCTAATCGATGTTTTCTATATGCTGAGTGTTCTGGAGCTGTTTGATTAATTCTGGCTAACATTGGAGAATATGGAGAAGAAGCCTTATAACTCCTCATGCAGCAGAAAGTTCTATATTATGCAGCTACAATCTGACTTTAGCTGCATAACCCAGTTGCACATGTACTACACTGCATCAGAATGTAGGTACATGTGTCAACAGCTCTACCCACACACGACAATCTCCCACAGCAGATTCTAGTTTGATGATTTATATTTACTTTTTAAATTGTATTTTGTTATCTGGATGGCATTTCATTAGTAGCTATTAAGTATTATTCATTTAATCTTGTAATTCTATTATCCTTATCAACACTCTACTTTTTTAAGCATCTTAAAAGGATTTTAATATGACATTTTAAATGCTATTATAAAAGGATGTATAGAAATCTAATTTGTAAATCAGTTTTGAAGACAAAATCTTATTATGTATCTCTATTTTATGAGAATACAGATATTTTTTTTAGTTCAAATTTTATAGAAGAAACTATAGTATTCTTCCTATCATTACACAGACAATAAATGAAAGAGTTAAGGAGCAGATTTCATTCCTGCACTTCATTGCCTCCTAACTCCACTTTGGGACAGAGAAGATCAGTCAAGGACTCCATAATAAGAAGTTAAGGACAAAGGGGGAATGGAAGCATCACTGAAAGAGAAAACTGTGAAATGATATGCCTCACTGGAATACCTACGGGAAATGGCAGACAACGGCTGAGCATGAGTCAAGTTCACCTGTACAGTGTACTGATTGGCATTCTTGGAACAGGTATTTGGAATATGGATTCCTAAATTCCTGGCTTTATGTTACTAAGAAAACAGATTTTTTTTTTCTCTTTGTATATAATGTTTCGGATGTGTGATTATGTGTGGGTCTGTGTGTATGAGCGCAGATGGAGGGAAGGTCAGGGGCCCAGGAGCACCTGGCAGTAGACATAAGGGAGATTGTGAGTCTTCAGGACAAGAGCAGTGATCTCTTTGCTGATGAACCTCTTCTCAGGTCTCACAGGAAAGGTAATTCTCCACAGGAAACATACTGAGATGCAAAACACTTTGTAAACACACAACTATCTATGCAGTCAGTTAATAATGTCTCTCACTTCATCATCCAATTGTTCTTTTAAGAAGAGTTTTCTAGGGAGAAATGCAGCCTTGCCAGGCCACAGAAGAAGATGATGCAGCCAGCCTTGATGTGATGTGATAAGCTAGGGTTAGATAGAAGGGGAGGAAGACCTTCCCTATCAGGGAACTAAGGAAAGGACATTAGGTAAGAATAGGGAGGGAGGGTATGATTGGGAGGAGGTGAAGGAGGGGGCCACAGCTGGGATACAAAGTGAGTAAATTGTAATAAATAATAATAATTAATAAAAATGCAATGAATAAAGAAATAAAAAGAAATAGTTTTCTATCTCTTGAACTATTACAATTTGTTTGCTATGTATACATAATATACATATTGGGTTGTTTGTTATTCCTATCATCTTGATGGAGAATACAAGTACATCAATTTGTGCAGCATACTCAGAGTGTGTAGCTAAAACTTTGATGCCCAAGAATCTGAAGCTACTGCAGGGCATTCTTAGCTGTTTACCAGCCAGATGGGACTTTACATCTTTCCTTATATCATTACTATTGTAAAGCTGAGCATCAATTGTGTGCTCTTCAATACTGAAGCACAGTCATTCAACAATAAACGTGTTACATATATAGTAAAGACAAAAACATTTTAGTGATTGGTATTTTTTTGCTAAAAGTTATTGGTGGCTAGCTTTATTGGTTAATCAGGTTTGGTTTTGGAGGAAGACAAACCTCAAAACCAGAATCGGCTACATTTGATCTATTTTTATGAAAGTATAGTGTGGGCTGTGTGAATATGCATGAATTAGTTTAAAGCTTTTGACTTTACTCATAAGAAATAAAGGATTTGGTTATAAGGATGTATTGTTCACAGCCATAGCACTCAGTGGCATTACGTAAATGAACATTTATATATATATATATATATATATATATATATATATATATATATATATGCCACTCCAATATATAAATTGGAGATTGCCCCAAAGCAGTACATACTATTGATTCAGCATGAGCTGGAGAGGCAGTTAGGCCATCAGGGGTCTCGCTTCCCAAGTCCCTTTCATCTCATAAAATTTAGAGTGAGAAAGTCAAGGATCCAGAGAGATGTCTGGGTATTGTGGCCAAAGGGGAAAAGACTCAGTTCAAACTGCATGTTAATTCCTGCTGAGTTGACTATTGAAGTGGTAATAAGTCAGAGGCATGGCCGCTGGCCTTCACATTTGTGCCTCTCAGTCTGGATGTTCCCAACCATCAAGGACAGCATTGAGCTCTGCAGCAGCACCACCCTCTCTGACTGAAATGGGACATTTACAGGCTCTGAGGACTAGCTGAGAACTGTGGAACTGACTTTGTGCTGAAATATTTTGTATTTTTTAAAATGTCATTTCTCTGAACATCATTTATTTATTTATTTATTTATTTATTTATTTATCTATTTATTTATTTATTTATTTTGTATAATTATCCTGGAGCCTCAAGACCCAAAGTTATATTTTTGCCATACACATAAGAAAAAAAAAAACTTTTCAAAAATATGGGTTTGATTTTAGGAGTGATGTTCTTAAGGCAAAAACAATAAGAGATAAGGCTTCTATGTATAACAAAAGTGTAAACACAAACTGAATCATCTACTTACTATTGTTTTTAATAAGGACTTTATTCACCTTTTAACATATGAATTCTTATACTTTTTATAAAAGAGTGTGGAATATACAATCATCCTCTGAATAAAGTTTATTTTTTCTTTCTTAGCTTAAACTACATATAGTAATTTGATGAAGCCAAGTCAGAGTTACAATTCATCAATGAGAGCATCTGGAAATACAACATGGATTTTTAATGTAACTGATCCACATGAATATCCACGTGGCAGATCAGGGAGAGTCAGAAATATTTTGTTTCTTAATTCCTAGACAATAGTTTAGTAGGTTACAGTGCAGGTCTTATGATTTTTGGAGCATTCCTTATTTCTGTCCTTCTCATTTTGTTTTTTCTCATTTGGACTGAGTCATTCTAAGTTCATACAAGACTTCATAGGAGCGTAGACACAGTTATGCAGAACGCAAGCTCCCATCTCTGTTGTTTCTTACTAATGGGTTTCTAGCATCCCTCTTCCTGTGAATGATACTTGTGTGTCAGGATTTGATTCTTACCTCCTATGAATATATGCAAGCACTTTGCAAGTTTAAAATCCATTACCCAACTAAGTAAGATAATATCATCATAAGAAATATCCAAAGACTTTTATAGCCCTGGAATTAAGACAATAGGGTTCATTTGGTTAATAATTTTATTTAATTCCACTGAGTTACTGTGTATACAAAAAAGAAGATTAAGAAAATGTACACATCCTCTTTCTTAAATTCAGTATAAACTTATAGACCCTTATTAACCTTTTGGTTCATTTCTTGTTTAGGAAATGTTTATTGTGAAGTGGTGGAAAAGCAACTCTAAAGAAAGTAGCTAAAGAACAAAATCATAAATCCTCCAAATCCGACATTTCCTCACCTGGGACAGTGCTGGAGGGAAATAGTTTTATAAACTCTAGAAGGCAGACAATCAGTGAGAGCTTTAAATGTCCAAAGATGAACATGAAAGGTGATGATTGACTTCCAGGTTCCCACCAGTGCTACACCCTCAAGAAAATCTTTGCGTACTCTATAAAACATGCAAAGTGCATAAATGAAAGAATATATACCCTAAGGTTATCTCAGCATTTAAAAACACAAATCATAGAAAGCAATAGTCTTTGGGGAATGGATAAAATACAGAGAAAAAAGATGAAAGAATTGTTAAGAACAAAGAAGTAGAAGTAAAGAAAACCAGGGCAAGATTAATCCAAAGGGAAGGTACTAAACATTTCAATGACAGTAGTGGTTAAAGTATGAAGAAGAAAACACTTTAACAAGTTTTCCTAAATTTCTAAACCCAGGAGATGCTGTAGATAGAAGCAGTGTCTTTGGAAAAACCATCAGTCTCTCTTACAGCTGCCATTCCTTTGTTAGCCTTTTGCAGTCTAACAATACAGTCAATTGAAAATACACAACCATTGCATTTTAACATCTGTAAAATATTAATTTACTATTTATCTGAAGGGTTCAAGTACTGAGTGTATATGCATTCCAAGCAAAATATCCAGATTATTGTTTCAAAAGTAATTAGAGATAATTTGACTCAATTCTTTAATTGTTCAAATGCACAAACAGGATCACAGAAAATTGGAAGACATTACACTAGAATCCATATGTCTGTAGTGGAAGAAATGAGAAGAATAAAGAATCACACGCTCCCTCCACATATTTACATTTACACACACAAACACTCATATGTAGATAGATACATACACACATGCACACACATGTATATATAAATTAATATTTTTATTCTATTCTTCTCACAAATGCACATAAGAACAAAGGTACACAATAAAGATGTTACAATTAATCCAATATTTAGAGCATATTTGAATATTTTACTTTTACTGGATTCTTCCAGATTTTATTTCAATCTTCAAGTAAGGTTAAAAATCAAAACAATAACTTTAAAGTGGTTATTTTTTTGCCCACTAATATCTTCAGACAAATGTCTTTCTAATCAATGCAAAAGGCTCCCCTATAGCAAAAGAAAATGTGTAAGTGTCTATGTTGACATGGGCCTCCAGAGAGTAAACCTACCCTGTATGTTTAGAAAATACTGGTTCATGGTGACTAATGTGTTAAAAAGTTAAGCTAAAGAAAGTGGAGCATACAAAACCAAAGTGTGTAATAATTTGAAAGAAACAATCATATACTATATATAATACGTGTGAAAGATAATATGTATATGTATGTAAGAGAGACAGTCTACTTATATAGGATGCCGAAGGATTTAAACTAACATATACTATGGGAATATTAGGAAGAAGAAATGTATAATTAAAGGAACAATTGACAATTCAAAATTCAATAAAAGTTACATGATTCACAGACATTAGTAGTACAAAAAACTTGATTATATATTTCTTTATGCAATGATATGATAAAGTAATTCATGTTTTATCTCAGAATTCAATGAAGTAAAGTTATGCTTAACCTTTCAGGAACTTCAACATCATTTCTTTTTTCTAAAATCCAATTTTTTACTCCTAAATGAGCCAAAGGATAAAGTAGGTTCTGTCCTTCAGTGATGAATTTGCATGCTAACCCGAAGTAGGCATCCAAAATAAATGGCAACTTCTTTCCTATATTTAAAAGTAAGCTCCAGCTTCTGGCTATAATAAATAAAGCTGCTACAAACACGGTTGAGCAAATGTCCTTATTGTGTACTTGAGCCTCTTTTTGATATATGCCTAGGAGTGGTATGGCTGGATCTTGAAGAAGCTCTATTTCTAATTGTCTGAGAAAGCGCCAAAATGGTTTCCAAAATGGTTGTACAAGTTTACATTCCCCCCATCAGTGGAAGAGGGTTTTCCTTTCTCCACAACTTCTCCAGCATGTGTTGTCACTTGAGTTTTTCATCTTGGCCATTCTGATGGGTGTAAGGTGAAATCTCAGGGTCATTTTGATTTGCATTTCCCTAATGGCTAATGACGTTGAGCATTTCTTTAAGTGTTTCTCTGCCATTTGATATTCCTCTATCGAGAATTCTTTGTTTAGCTCTGTTCCCCATTTTTTAATTATATTACTTGGTTTGCTGCTCTTCAGCTTCTTTAGTTCTTTATATATACCTCTGTCAGATAAAGGATTGGTAAAGATTCTTTCCCAATCTGTAGACATTTGTTTTGTTTTGATGACGGTGTCCTTTGCTTTACAGAAACTTTTCATTTTCATGAGATCCCATTTATTGATTGTTGCTCTTAGAGCCTGTGCTGTTGGTGTTCTGTTCAGGAAGTTGTCTCCTGTACCAATGAAACTTGCAGGTAAATGGTGGGACCTGAAAAGGATCATCCTGAGTGAGCTGTCCCAGAAGCAGAAAGACACACATGGTATATACTCACTCATATAGACATATAACATAGAATAAACCTGCTAAAATCTGTACATCTAAAGAAACCAATCAAGAGAGAAGACACTGACTAAAATGCTCAATCCCCATCCTGAAAGGCAAAGAGGACAGACATCAAAAGAAGAAAACAGGAAACAATCTAGGAACCTGCCACAGAGGGCCTCTGAAAGGTTCTGCCCTGCAGACTATCAAAGCAGACACTGAGAAATATGGCCAACTGTTGGGCAGAGTGCATGCAATCTTATGTAAGAAGAGGGAAATAGTAAGATCTGGAGAGGACAGGAACTCCACAAGGAGTGCAACAGAACCAGAAAATTTGAACACAGGGTCTTCCCAGAGAACATACTCCAACCAAGTGCCATGCATGGAGAAAACCTAGAACCCCTGCACAGATGTAGCCCATGGCAGCTCAGTGTCTAAGTGGTTCCACAGTAATGGGAAGTGGGACTGCCTCTGACATAAACTGATTGACCTGCTCTTTGATCACCTCCTCCTGAGGGGAGAACAACCTTATCGGGCCACAGAAGATGACAATGCAACCACTCCTGATGTGATCTGATAGGCTAAGCTCAGAAGGAAAGAGAGGAGGACCTCCCCTATCAGTGGACTTGGGGAGGGGCATGAGTAAAAAAGGGGGAGAGAGGGTGGGGCTAGGAAGGGAGGAGAGAGGGGCTTATGGGGGGATACAAAGTGAATAAAATGTAAGTAATAAAATAAAATTAAATTTAAAAAATAGCTTAAAAAAGTAAGCTCCAAGTTTAGTTGATACATAATTAAATTTATTAGTTTATAATTAAATTTGACTTTTAGATTTTTATGAGGAGCCGTTTGTGTATCTTTAATTGTGTGTTCAAATATGTACAGATTCCCACAGAGGCCGGAAAATCTTTTCAGTCATACAATCTGGCTGCTGGGAACCTAGGAACTAAACACAGGTCTTCTAAAAGAGCAAAAAGTACACTTATAGGTCTAGTACCCTATACTGTGAGTGTATACCGTGTGTGTGTGTCTTTCTGCTCCTGGAATACCTTACTCAGGTTGGTCTTTTACGGGAGGAGACCTTCTGTCTCAGTGGACTTGGAAAGGGGCAGAGAGGCGATGAGAAAGGAATGGATTGAGAAGGAATGAGGGAGGGGGCTACGACTGGGATACAAAATAAATAACCTGTGATTAATATAAAATAAAAATTTTAATAATAATAAAAATGTGAAGTTAATTAATTTTTAATGCTTGTAATTAATGAATTTTTATCAAATACATACATCATCTTAAAATGATGAAAATGGGTTCAGGCACATTTCTCTCCAGCTGAGTTTCCTCGTGACTCTTCACATCCTTTCCTCAACAGTGACCTCCTGCTTCAGGAAAACACCTGTCTCTTTTTATCTCTATAATACTCACTTTTACAGAAAGTCAAAAAAATCGAACTGTGTCATATGTAGTCTTTTGTTCTTTCATTTCTGATTTCTTTTACTTGGCTCAGTGCTCTGAAGAGTCAACCATACCTTTGTATTACTTGTTCGTCCTTTTCTATTATTATTATAATGAAGCATCATTCTGCTGTATGAATAGGTGGCCATTCACTGTCCATTCACCAAGTAATAAGTATTTCTCCCTTTGAAATTATTATGAATCAAGTGGTTACAAGTTTTCAAATATAGATCTTTGTTTACAGTTTGACAATATTTGAGGGTTAAAAAAAATGAAGCTTATAAAATACTGAATATGATTCAGGAAAATACCTGGAAGGAATCATATTGGGCACCTTTCTTTCATTATGGAGCCATGCTTCTTAATCATGTGTTTTAGAACTTTTAGAATATTCATAATCTTTCTGTACTTAACCATACAGGAATCTACCAAAAAACAAAGAGGAGAAAGAAAATAATTTACCTGAGAAAAAGAGGTATATGTCTCTGCAAGCAACGTAATATCAGATTTCTGGTTTCTATAATTGAGAACCAATAAATTGTTCTTCTTTTGAACAATCAGTTTGTGGGGCTTTGTTATAAAAGAGTGATGTATTATCAAATAATAACATTGATATAAAAGATTCCACAATCCCTGATCTGTTTATATGAGTGAGCACATTAGTGGCTGTCACCAGAATTACGGTTTAATTTTTTATTATTATTTATTACAATTTATTCTATTTGTATCTAGACTGTGGCCCCCTCTCTTGTTTCCTCCCAATCCCACTCTCCCTCCCTCTTCTCCCCCTATGCACCTCCCCTAGACCACTGATAAGAGAGGTCCTCCTCCCCTTCTATTTGACTCTAGCCTATCAGGTCTCATCAGACCTGGTTGCATTGTCTTCCTCTGGGACTGGCAAAGCTGCAATCCCCCTCCTCCAGCAGAGTTGATCAGAGAGCCTGTCACTGAGTTCATGCCAGAGAAAGTCCTTGCTTGCCTTACTAGGGAACTCACTTGGAGACTGAGTCTACAGCTAATTCTGAGCTGGGGTTTTAGGTCCTCTCCATGCATTGTCCTTGGTTGAGATATCATTCTCACAGGATCACCAGGGCTCAGTTTTTATGGCTCTGTTGGTCCTTTTGGAGCTCCTGTCCCCTCCAGGTCTTTCTAATTCCACCTTCCTTCATAAGATACCCTGCACTATTCCCAAAATTTGGCTATGAGTCTCAGCCTCTGCTTCAATACCTCAATCAGTAGAGTCTTTCAGAGGCAGTCTGTGGTAGGTTCCTGTCCAATTCCCTGTCTTCTCCTGTTTCCTATATCTATCTCATTTGTCCTTCTGAATGAGGATTGAGCATCTTCCCCAGGGTCCTCCTTGTTGTTCATTACAAGTACGCAGCCAAACTTCAGGGCATTAAATAGGAAAAATATTATTTTGAAAGGCCTGTGAATATTTATAGTTTTGATCATCTTACTGGAGTCACGTTGAAGTCCTTGATTTTATATGTAAATATTTTCCAATTGTTTATGACACGAATTCTCATGTTTGTATGATATAAGCAAGCATGGTTCTCTCATTCCAAGGTTATATGCCACTCAATTGTGTCAAATGAAGTTGGAATAGAACTTGTATGGCAAGTAAAATGTTGTACTGATAAAGAAAGAAATCAAGGCAGTAATAAATAAAAAGGCTTTCATCAAAACCTTTACATTGCTTTTCCTTCTAAAAGAACTAAAGTATATTAGAAAGGTCTGATATTTATCTAATTCCTAAGAAAACAAAATGTTAACATCAAAACGATAGAGTAAAGGCACTGTTCTTGTTCTCAAATGTATTTAGAGAGAATTGCTTCATGTTTCAAATATTTCACTCAGCAATCACAATACATGAAAAGAACATACGTTATACAAAGGTAAATATGCTGTGCCTACTTATTTTCATGTAATATATCTCAATTCCCTTCTGCGCAAGTGTGGAATCCCAATAGATTTATCACTTCAGGTGCCAAAAATCAATAACACTGTGTAAACATGCTACACTAATACACAAGGGAAAAAATCATCAGATTGACTAATTCTGCAGGATTATTTTACTTTCAGATAAACTGTACTGCCATGCTAGCTGCCAAGTGTGGCAGCTCAATCCCAGCCTGGTGTTCAAGGATAAGAGGAAAGAAGGATTCAGTAAGCTTAGTTGTCAACATCATCTTTCATTGCAACAATAGCAGCCTTCCCCGGATCAGTCCTTCTAATCACAAATCCACACACACTCATCACTCTTGAATTTGTTAGCTCAACTATTTTACCCCTCGTTGACATCACAACAAACCAATTCCACTTTTTATATTGATTTACGCTTTGGTCTTTAAACATTAATTTCAGTTAAATATCTTTTTCTCTGATTCTTCACCTTGAGAATCTATCTTTTTTTATTATAAAAAGAAAATTTATTAATTAATGAAGGAAGGTGAGAATAACATTTGAAATGCATGTTTTCAAACAGGCTAACAATCTGCAGGTTTTCAGTAATAAAATGTTTTTAATTTGATTTTCATGTAACTATCTGTATATAGAAAGAAGGTCTACATTGATATTCTATATTACAGATTATTATATACTAGTATTGGTAGGATTTTTAGGTTTGTTCCTTTTTCTATATATATGCAACACAGCAATGATATAATAACTCAAGCACACACTGGCATGAGATTTCTCTAACACCTGGACTCAGATCTATGAGGAAGAGGTGGTAATGACAGCTCCATGATTATTCCCTTTCTGGTCAATTTCAATCAGCTCCTTAATGTGACTTTAATGATGTTTTTTAGTGTTCATTTCTTTTTTATGTTTTTAACGTTATACTCATAGCATATCCCTTCAGCTACTGTGATTTTTTTCATTAGGATGATTATGATGGAAGATTACTCTCTCAGGAAATGTATGAGACACTCTGGTTACCCCTGCACCATTGTTACTATTCACTAATTGCTCCAGTCTGCCATGTGAATGAGTATTTAAGGAGATTTTAATCCCTGAACCACCACATTCATTCTAATTCTGTAAACTAAAGATCCTTACGACATTATACTGATAAAACTGCTAGCACATCACACATGTCTGGATCTCCTACATAAACTGTTAACATATTTGAATATACATTTTAGTTTATAAATCATTTACTTCTAAGATAAATAAGTGTGATAAATTAAAAGTTTGAAGTAAACTTTCAAGTTAAATTTAGGTGAATCATGGAAAAGAGAAGAGTGAATTATTTGGCTGATTTCCTGCTCTATTTTGCAAAACATGCTTCAATTAAGCTCCCAGTATGGGTAGGCAGTTATGAATAATGTCCAACCATCACACAGCTCCCTGCTCCTTTGAGAAAGATGTCAAACGCACTGAACCCATCAAGAAGGGGATTTAGGTCATTAACTCAACCATAGATTTGAAGGCATTTCAAAAGTGGGTCAGTTTGTCAAAGGTACAAACGTGACATGACAGAACAGTTTCTAGAACTGAAGCACAATTACTAGTCACATCAAAAGTAATCAATGCAATTCATTATAAAATCTGTTGTTTTCAGTAATGCAGGGAAGTTCAAAGTGAAAGGTATACTTGTCTTTATCTGTGGATGATGAAAAAGGTTAGGAAGGTAAAGTGGCAACATTATCAAAGACTTGTAAATATGTGACATACTGAGCTGGCATTTTTAAAATTTCCTTCTCAAGCACAGTACTTCTATCACCATAGCAATGGATTTCACAAAGACAATATTAATTAGATGCAAATGGCTGCAAGGAAAACAGAACCTTTTAATATTTGAGAAGTAAGGCTTAAATCTGGTATATTGTAGACTATGATATGTTAACCATATTGCCAATTGAAATCCTACATTTGATGTGGTATTCTCTCAAGGAAAGGTCATTCGAGGTGGTATATTTGGAGTTGTTTTGGAGAAAGTGTGCTGAGGTTGGTATTCCAAAAGCTAAGGTAACATAGAATTACAAGCACAGAGACAACAGTTCAACAAAAGGTTAAATAAAACAATGATAGAAAAATATGCAAATAGAATCAGTGTAAATTTCCAAGCTTTCCTTTTGAATAAACAATTAATAAAAAAAATCAAATGAAGTTCTCTCACTATTTAAGCTAAGAAGTTCATAACAATGTCTAATGTTTAGATTCAACTGTAACCAATTAAAAACTGCTGTAAAATGTTGAATTTGTTGTTATGAGAATGGATCTATAGCCATTCTATTCTTAGATCTATATCCTTGCCTATGTTACATAAGAAGTCATGGATGAATGAAGATGGACAAGTCATCTTGACTCTTCCAATCTGTCTTCTCTCTTCCAATTGTTGGAAGTGACAGGTGATAATGACTGGAAACACAATTTTCTCTGTGGCCATTTCTGAGGAGGAGAAACATCCTCAAACTCGGGACTCATATCACTGAAAATTTCCACGAAAACTTCTGCACCACACAGAAGATTTTGTCATTGGATTTCTCTTCACTGGCCTCTCACCACCGTGTATGCCAGATTCAGGTCTGACTTGAGAACAGTTGAATATATAGTTAGAAAAATCAACAAATTAAAATTAAAAAAAAGAAAATGAAAAAAAATTTCTGTCATTTTATTCTGAGTATTTATGCAACTATGCACTGATGATTATAACATAAAAAAATGAGTCAAAAATATGGTTAATGGTTTAAACGTCTCTATAGCCCCACTTTTTGAATAGTCATTCCATAGCGTGAGCTGTTATTTTGAGTGCTGAGTAGCGTTTAGTGAGTGAGGGGATGATTGGTGGAGTAGTTATTACTGGGGAAATACTTTTGAAAGTTATAGTTATACCTGGTTCACTCTATGCTCTCTGTCTCTTAGTTCTTGGCCTGTGAACACATATCACAGCAACTCCACTGGTGGATGCAGCCTTCCTGAAATTTCTCTGAAACTATGAGACAAAACACACCTGTTTTCCCTTAGATTTTGTCACATTTTTGGGGCTGAGAAATGAAAACAACTAATACAAGTGTACACATATATTTTTTCCCAATATAATTATTTTATCTCTCTCTTTTATGCACAATCTTTCTGCACTTATCTTACCTTGCAAGACAAGATTTAACCATTTTTCCTTCCTTTGACTCTTGGGCTACTGACTCATGAAAACATCAATACTTCAATGTCAGTGTTGACAAGTTTAAATGAACTCTGCTTAATTGCTTATAGACTGTTTCACTCATTGCTTAAAGCTGGGTCTGAAATAGCATTTGTCAAGAATTTCTGCAATGATGTTATTGTGCTGTTTGTCTTCAACACACTCTATTCTTTCAGATTCTAAGAGCTGAGGGATAGTGATCCCAAACTATATATCTATAGAAGGAAGAATAAAGAAGAAGACAATAAAAGAAAATTAGCAAACAGCTAAAAAACTTCAGTGTTAACCAATTTCTGTCTCTTGTTTCCATTTTTGGCTTTCTCTGTACCTTAATTTACTAAGATTTTAGGAACAATTAGTATATTCTAAAATGCTTTTACATGAGTCTAGATAATTGGTAGATAATGTCCAAGTGTCTATACTCTAAGAGGGTAGTGTAGAAATAGGAAAGACCAAAGACATTAAAACCCTAAATGATTCTGGATGAACATAAGATTTGACACCAGCCTCAGCAAGGACAGGCATCAGTAAAGGATTTATCAAGTCATGTGCTAGAAACAACTTTTAGAATAATCTCATTTTATCTTCTCTCTAAGTTTCATACTTGGAAAACCACATTTGCTTGTAAATGAGCTCCATTGTTAAATAATTTAAATGAGAATTTTTGCAAAATTTCTTCTTTAAAAAAATACAGAACTGTGGTAACTCAGTAACCAATTGGTTTCCCATAGTGAGGGGAACAAGGACTATTTCTAACAGGAACTCAATGAGTGGCTCTTTGGCCTCCCCACCCCCAAGGGAGGAGCAGTCCTGTTAGGCCACAGAGGAGAGCTTTGCAGCCAGTCCTGAAGATACCTGATAAAACAGGATCAGATGAATGGGGAGGAGGTCCCCCCTATCAGTGGACTTGGCAAGGGGCGCGATGGAGATGAGGGAGGTAGGGAGGGACTGGGAGGGAATGAGGGATCGTGACACGGCTGGTATACAGAGTTAATAAAATGTAACTGATAAGAAAAAAATAAAATTATAAAAAAAAATACAGAACTGCTCAATCCCCATTCAGAAAGGCTAAGAGGATGGACATCAGAAGAAGGGAAAAGTGAGGAACAGGACAGGAGCCTGCCACAGAGGGCCTCTGAAAGGCTCTACCCTGCAGGGTATCAAAGCAGTTGCTGAGACTTATGGCCAACCTTGGGGCAAAATGCAAGTAATCTTATGAAAGAAGTAGGAAATAGTAAGACCTGGATAGGACAGGAGCTCCAACAAGGAGAACAACAGAACCAAAAAATCTGGGCACAGGGGTCTTTTCTGAGACTGATACTCCACCCAAGGACCATTCATGGAGAGAACCTAGAACCCCTGCAAGGACATAGCCCATGACAGTTCAGTGTCCAAGTGGGTTCCATAGTAATGGGAAAAGGGACTGTCTCTGACATGAACTTATTGGCCTGCTCTTTGATCACCTCCCCTGAGGGGGGAGCAGCCTTACTAGGCTACAGAGGAAGACAGTGAAGCCAATCCTGATGAGACCTGATAGACTAGGATCAGAGGGAATCAGAGGAAGACCTCCCCTATCAGTGGACTTGGAGAGTGGCATGTGTAGAGAAGGGGGAAGGAGGATGGGACTAAGAGGAGAGGAGGGAGAGGTTCACAGGGGGACACAAAGTGAATAGATTGTAATTAATAAAAAATAAAAATTAGGGAAAAATACAAAACTGTCATTATTACAGATTGAATGTGCCTCCAAAGTCCTATCTTCTCAGAGGGCAGTATTGGAAGACATCTTTGAAATTTGGAACCATGCAAATATCCTTAGATCATTAGAAGTGTACCCTCGAATCAAATAACCACATAGTGGGCTTCCATTTTTTTCTTTCCTGAATCTTTTTGCTTTCTGGACACTGGAAGAGTACCCTGTCCTTTCATGAGTCTTACTGTGATACACTTCCTAGCCTGTGTGATGCAGTCATGTCAATCAATCATAGACAAAGCCCTTAGAGCGCTGAGTAAATATTAATGGCTTACTGATGTTGGTATACATAACAAGAAGACAATAAATATAATTGTATTATTAAAACTAAATAACAGATGGTAAGAAAATGGAAGCAGGGAATCTGCTGCAAGATAATCTTTTCTTTAGGAAAGGAGGTGAGATAGAATGTGGTAGCAGGGCATGAGTGGTTTTGAAGGAGATGGAAGAGGAGTGAGGAATGAATATGATAAAAATGTATAAAATTATATAAGTGTTATACAACTGTGTAAAATACTAATACAAAAATTAATAAAAACCTATATCACTAAAAATAATAACAGTAATTTGATATTAAAAATTTATATGCCATTTATTCATCTCGACTACTCCCTTCCATCCTAACTTGCTTATGATTTGCTTCTTCTGTATTTTTATAATACATGTATATATTCTTTATGTTTTAAGGCAAATAATTTATAATGAGATCGTTTAAACATAATGTTATGAAATTCTTTATTAATTTAAAAAACATCATCTTATTCACCCAAGAGTTTATCAATAATGATAAATGTTCATCTTAAAGTCTTATCATAGTTAAAAGTCACACAGAATTTTTTAAAAAAAGTTAAATATAACCTGCTTAATGAAGGATATTTTTCAACTCCTGCAGGAAAGGCTGTCCTCTGAGAGATAAGTAAATGTTCCTAGAACTGTTAATGCTCATTCTATAGATATTTGTGTAGCTTATCAAATATTCAAAGTGCAAACACACACATCTTTGCTCTATCAATATTTATAGCCTGAAAACACATTATTGTTGCAAATATGTCAGGACAATGAAAAATATCTTTTTGCAGTGGGGATACGTAACAAAGGGCAGTAGAACATTATAATTTATTTCTATCATTTATTGAATGAGTCACAAGTAATAAGAAATAAAACTACTAGTAAGTTATGAAGGTCATCTCCTGTCATGCATGAAAATGCAGAAGTTGTTTACATCATTACCTGCTCTTAGATATTTATCCACAGGGAATCCCAAAAATAATGAGTCAAGTGTTTGTACTCTATAATGGAAAAGCACCACAAATTGGTTTTTAATAGACATTGTCCATATGTACTGTCTGCTGTTCTTCACAAGTATAATTTAGACTGTGTATGTGTGTCTGTTTCTTAATTTAAACTATACGAAAATGTCATTAGGCCCAACTACAGAAGATGATGATTTGTGCCAGATACAAAACAAATTAAAATCATAAGAGCCTTGATTAGGATAGATGTTGATAGTAATGGCTAATGTTTACATTATTCTCTTTAGTTTTAAGTACAATGTAAATATTTAAACATTTCAGTCCATATTCTTTTATTTTGTTTTTTGTAGTCAACATGTAGCTCAGGCTGCCTTCAAACTCATAATCATCCTTCTTCAGATACCCAATTGCTGGAATAAACTTGTCCTCAGTTTAAAATATTTTTGCATGATTTTTATATATTCTTTTCTTTAAAAATTCTCATTATACTCTGATTCTCATTTGAAACAACACTTAAGAACACATAGTCGCAGCCAGTCATGATGGCATACTCCTTTAAGACCAGCAATCAGGGAGACAAAGGCAGGTCAATCACTGTGAGTTTGTGGCTAGCCTGGTATACAAAGCAAGTCCAGGACAAGCTCTGTATTGGAAAAAACAAAACAAAACAAAACAAAAACATACGCTTGGATTTTGAAGATTATGTACTGAACCTCAACAAGTTTTATAGGCAGTAAGTAGTATAAACAGGATCTTAAGGAACTGGATTTCTTTGTTCCACTTTCTTTACATCATGCTTCACTATAGAATAAATGTCACCAATATTTATTGGGTATTAGAAGAATTTTTCATGGCTTGTTACATTTAATGCTTGACCTATCTAAATAATTAGGTAATTAAAAAGTGTATATCATATGTGGGGTGACAATGCTGGGTGCAGCTAAGGACACTTTCATGAATTCTGAGACTAGATTGTGAAGTTCAGCATTTTCTAGTGTGGAGTTTAGAGAGCACCACTACTAACTAGGCACGGTTGCTTCACTGCTACAAATTACACATTGTCTTGATATATTATTACCATGCAGACACTCGCTGAGAAATTTGGAGAATTCTTGAGACTTTTGCACTTTCTATACACTGAGAATTGGTTATCTAGCTTATTTTATTTGCAATACCTTGAGAGATAGCTTCTTCTCTTCATCATCTAATCTGCTACATCTTTTATTTTCGTCCTACACTAATGCTTGAACACTTTAAAGGAAAATATTTTTCTGGGTTGAATGATCTCTGAAAATAATTTATTGCTTCTCTGTTTGATTGTCTGGTTATGACTGTGATTGTTGAATAGTCTTATTTGAGTATAGAAAGCTCTAAAATAGGTCCACAGCCTACTGTACAAAACTTGTGAATGTATTAGTTTACACATATTGTATTTAATCCTGGTCAGAACGGCTAAGTCAAAATCTCAAGCTAAAGCACATGCTGGGTAGGGTGTGGAGTACTGGTGGGAGTGTAAACTTTTACCATCACTTTGAAATTCAATCTGGAACCTTCTCAGAAAATTGGGAGTAGTTTTACCTCAAGACGCAACTATACAACTCCTGGACATATACTCCCAAAACGTCCTACCATATGACAAAAATGTTTCCTCAACTGTGTTCATAGGAGCTTTATTCACAATAGCCAGAATCTGGAAACAACCCAGATGTCCCTCAAATGAGGAATGGATACAGAAATTGTGGCACATTTACACAATGGAATACTATTCAGCTATTAAAAACAAAGAAATCACGGAATTTTCAGGCAAATGGATGGAACCGGAAAGAAATCATCCTGAATGAGGCAACTCAGACCCAGAATGACACACATAGTATGTACTCACTTATAAGTGGATTTTAGCCATATAATTCAGGATAAGCATACTACGAGACACAGACTCAAAGAAGACAAGTGACATAGAGGATCAAAGAGAAGATGCATAAATCTCACTCAGAAGGGAGGATAGAATAAACAGAGGTAGTGGCTGAAGAGAGGAAACAAGGTATGAGTTGGGGCGCAGAGTCAAGAGGATGAAGAATAGACCTAGATAGTGAAAGAGCTAGAGGACAGAAGGCCTGTAGAGAAAAGGGAAACAGACGGTAGGGGTATCTCAGTGACAAGCTAGAGACCTAAGTCAGGGTAGGCTCCTGAAAGGATGTGAAAGGTACTCAAGCAGTGGTATTAGTAACAGAGGCCAGAGAGGAATGCCCAACCAATGTGTGGCCCAAACAAAGACTCACCCTATTGGAGAGTGCCAAGTCCCGACATTATGAAAAATACTGTGCTAAGCTTGCACACAGGAGCCTATAAGAGTTGTCTGAGAAGATCTATCCAGCAGTGTCTCAAAACAGATGCTGAAGCTCATAGACAAACATTGGGCAATGTGTAGTGAGTCATGCAGAAAAGTCAGAGGGAAGAGAAAAGGACCTGGAGGTGACTGGAGCTCCACAAGAAGCCTAACAGAGCCAATTAACCAGGGTCCAGAGGGCTTTGCTCAGAATGAAGCATCAATCAAGGACCATGCAAGAACTGGACCAAGGCTCCCTACAGAGATATAGCAGAAGAGCAGATTAGGCTTCAAGTGGGTCCTCTAATAAGGGAACTGCGGACTGCATGGGACACAGACTCACTTGCTAGCTTTTTGATCACATCCCCTTGGTGGAACTGCCTTTCAGGCCACAGGGGAGGAGGACATGCTCAGTCTTGATGCAACTTGATGAGCTGGACTAGATGGGAGAGGGAGCAACCTTTTCTGAGGAAAAGGGGATGGGGAGGGAGGGTGAGCGAGGAGGAGGGATGGGGTTACAGCAAAAATGTAAACTGAATAAAAAGAAATAAAAATAATTTAAGCTACTGCTAAAAAAATGAAAATAAATTAAAAAAAATCTTGGGGTGGTACTAGTAGGAGGAGAAGGATGGAAGGCTGCAGTCGAGATGTACAGTATGAGAGACTAATAAAAAATATAAAAGCATTGAAAAAACATTAGGTTACACAATCAAAAGAATAAAAGTGGCAGATGGAAGCAATATAATAATAATTGACTTGGATATGCAAGATCCATGTGGTCCATAACTTTAATGGGCATCTTTATCAGTAACAAGGGAGGTATGAGAAACAGAGTGGTGGCAGGAGAAAGAATGTGGCCCCCTTTTACTGGCTTTAAGATAGTAGAATCATGTGTAATTCATAATCTGGGTATAAGGCAAGGAAATGCTTCATCCTGGTAGCTATCAATCTAAAGCATCCAAGTGCACTTTCAAGTTGTTACCATTTCCAAAATAACAAACAATATACTTATGTTATTTTTAATAAAATGTTTGTGATCAGTTGACATAAGAGTTGAGAGAAAATACATGTGCTAAGATACTCACAATGTAAATCTTATCTTAAATATATTAATATAGTTAAAACCCTGGCAAAGATCTATGTA
The DNA here is from genome assembly GCF_907164565.1 of Psammomys obesus. Lineage (NCBI taxonomy): Eukaryota > Metazoa > Chordata > Mammalia > Rodentia > Muridae > Psammomys > Psammomys obesus. Next base: position 11,941,348 of record NW_026596147.1, on the reverse strand, counting down.
GGCTTTTGAATAATTTCAGGTGGTGGTTTGATGACATGGCTCACACTAGACTGTTAGCCAGACAGTGCTTAAAAAGACAGTTGCTACAAGGAGGATACAAAATAAATAGAGTGTAATTAATAAAAAATTAATAAAAAAGACAATTGCTTGTCAGTTCCACTCTTTCCTAGGGTTCAGGATGAGGGAGCTTCAGGCCCTGAAAAAATGTTGATCACCTCCCCCTACCCCTATGAGGGGAGCAGTCATACCAGGCCACAGAGGAAGACAATGCAGCCAGTCCTGATGAGACTGATAGGCTAGGATCAGAGGGAGGGGGAGGAGGACCTCCCCTATCAGTGGACTTGGAGAGGGGCCTGGGAGGAGATGAGGGAGTGGGGGAAGGATTCGGAAGGGGTAGAGGAAGGAGCTACATTTGGGATAAAGTTAATAAAGTGTAATTTGTAAAAACATAAATTAGTTAAAAATGTCTACAACATGACTTCTGCTTATCAAAGTTTCTATATACTGTCAATAATTGCAAACTTAAGTATTTCGGACCACTTCTTATCATTTTAGTTAATAAAATATTTCACTTACGTAAAATTTTCCCTGTGTCAGTTGAAATTTTAATGAGAAAACTTGTTTACCTTGTACAGGTAAACTAAGTCTACGAAAGGTAACTCTCTAAATAAGTTGTTTGTGTGTGCAGAAGACTGTCCTCCCTCCTAGCCCTCTCATATACTGCTCTCCACTCTCCTTCTTATTAACAGTTTTTCCTTTTTAGTAGTTGTTATTGCATGCATATATACATACACCACACACACACACACATTCCTCAACACAATCTGTCTGCTCCTTTCTATGTTTTCACAGCTGACCATTTGACACAGGTCAATAAATCAGTGGAGACCACCTTTCCCCCTCCCTTTTCCTCATTTGCTTCAAGTCTCGTAATTATTTTATTAATGATTTTTAGTTGTTACATTAATCACAGGTCACTTACTTTGTATCCCAGCAGTAGCCACCCTCTCTCATTCCCTCCCAATCCCACCCTCTCTCCCTCATCCCCTCCCTGCCCCTTTCCAAGTGCACTGATAGGGGAGGTCCTCCTCCCCAGGGTAATTTTTAATTTCATATACGCTTATATGGGTAATCTTATTCGTTAATGTTTTAAGTGAGAACTGGGAATGGCTTAGCCTAGTATTAAAGTACCATGTCTTCAGAGTTTTGTTTGTTTGTTTGTTTGTTTGTTTCTTTCTTTCTCTCTCTCTCTCTCTCTCTCTCTCTCTGTGTGTGTGTGTGTGTGTGTGTGTGTGTGTGTGTGTGTGTTCCATGCAACAGAATAAATGAGAGAATTCTCATGGTGTTCTACAATAGAATAGACTACCTGTCATTTCCTCCTTCCATTCTTTTTCATTCAGATACATATTGTACAAGGGATTCCAGAATGGCAGTTTCATAAGACTTCATTATAATTTCCATTTTATTACATATGACATTTTACAAATATTAAAAAATACCTTCATACTATCTAGTTTGTATTGTTTTATATCATGTATTAAATTCTAAAGAAGATTGAACTGTGAAAAGGCTTTATATAGCTCAGTCCCTGTGGAGTGTATATTCTGTTTTGGGGATATTAAAAAAAAATCTATTAGTCTTTTCTCTTTATCGTGAGACACAGTGATTCTTCCTTCCCCAATTAAATCTAGTTTCTTTACATCCATCTTCTGTTTACAGCCTCATATTTCTTGTACCTCTACAAAGAAGCCAAGTGAGATAACAAAGATTTACCACAATCTTTTGAAATCTAGCCCATCTGATTTGTCTGTTTAACCAGGTAACTAAAAATTCTCAGTGGGATGGGTTTTTGCAAAACCAACTGTGTATTCAAAAAAAAAAAAAAAAAAAAAGAATAACATAGCCTAGGCATCTTGTTCACTACATTACTTAACAAAATTTCTGCATGCCACAAAACCTTGATATGAGAAAAACATATTGTTGGTTTTCCAGTATTGAAACTCAGTAAAGGTTATGTATTCTTCTTTTTCCTTATGGGTTCACAGTGCAGGGGAGATATTCAGGCTCATATTTTTTTTAGACAGGATAATATTCTATGTAGGTTTCTATACCCCAATTTAATATAACCCTAACTAGTTCACAGAAAGGCCCATCTCTGGACATTCCACTTGGGAATGAAGGAGATAAAGTAGAGATTTAAGGTTGGACACTATCAAATTCTGCCAGAAAAGTGTCAGAAGCAATGATACTAAAGACAACTGTAATTTATAGTGTGTTGAAGGGGGACATGCAAAAAAGAAAGACATTACTATTTTAGCAATGTATTGTAGGTACAGAAAATTTTTGGATAAAATGTTATCTATATCTATATATGTCTATCTACATCAAAACGTTTTATGTTTATATATGTGTACATATGTTTATTTATGTTTATATGTATGTATATATGACAGAAAACACTTGAATAAATTTCAAGTTATAATGAAAGTTATTCATTTTCAAAAATTCAAAAAATCAATTTGAACATATATTCTTACATAAACTCTCATTTATGTGTGGCAAAATTTTTACTATTATTATGCACCCATTTCAAGCAAAATGCCATACAACTATAGTAAGACAAGCCAACAAGAAACTAAATAAAAATATATAAGCTCCTAATTTATACAACAAAGAAAACAAGGTTATCAAAGAAGTTATGTTTTCATAAAATATAAAAACACATTTCCCTGATGAAAAACTCAGGGGCACCGATGTATTATATTGTTGAGATTTGAAGGTCTCGTTCCGGCTGTGATTAACATGCTTGTGTGTAATAAGCAATCCCTTAAAATGAAAACCTATTTTCCCTTTTTCCCCCTCCTTTTTCACAACATTACTTTCTCCTAAGTACCACTTAAAATTCAAGTAGGATTTTTTTTTATGACTAAGGTCACATTATAAAATAGCACATAAGATGAAAGTAATAGAGTGTAGCCAAAGAGGGGTGGGAAATGAACACATCAGAGGCTGGATTTGCCTGTGCTCTGTTTCAGAGGTGTTCCTTTGCATTGATGCTTCACGGTAGGCTGACAAGAGCAATCAGCTGCCTCATAGATCACTGACAAGAGCTCAAAAGACAGATGACATGCAGAACAGCAAACCCCACAAAAATTAAACAAAGTCCTGGAAGAACAATTAGCATCTTTGGAAGTTAAAATGCTAAGGAGGAGTACTGCTAATTCAGGACACAAAATGCAATCTGCATGACCCCTTCATCTAAATGACATAAGAAGCTCAGAATATAAACTCCACATTTCCAGTTGGAGGTATAGCAATTTGTTTTCATAGAGTTTCAGAGTAGCCCACAAAATAAAATGTCACAACTTTAATTGTCAGTCAAAGGAAATGTTTTCACACAATTTCAACAAATAGAGTCAGTTTGTACAAGCTGCGGGCAGGTGTCTGTGTGTGTGTGTGTGTGTGTGTGTGTGTGTGTGTGTGTGTGTGTGT
>NW_026596147.1:11926525-11937846 GCF_907164565.1 Psammomys obesus | reverse complement strand
TGTGTGTGTGTGTGTGTGTGTGTGTGTGTGTGTGTGTGTGTGTGTGTATGTGTGTGTTTCAAGGGCATTCATAACAGCTTCCCACCACTCTCTTATAAGAATATGCTGTGTCAGTGAGCAGCTGAGCAAAATCTTCCTGGTATACCAAGTCAGAGCGAATTATGTTCTCTATATTCGGGGACATGCTTCAGCAGCCTAAAGGTGAAAGGAAGAGTAAACCTGCCTGAAGACAGGTTGCCCTGTGCTTTTAAAGTCGAACAATTTAGGATTTGGCAGCATGGAACAAAGAATTCTTCTGGGAAGAACCTATTCCACAATTGCACAGAACACCTCAGCCTAAAGAAATGTGGAGAAAGAAAAGACCAGCAGTTTGATCAGATATATTTTAAGTAGAAAACAATCAATGTTATATTAGAAGGGGTAATTCCACCCACATTATCTATTTGTACCATTTTATCAGATTTTAAAATAATAATTTTTTAAAATGTACAAACTACAGAAAAGATGAGACAAAATAGAGCTAAAAGCATATATTTTATCAGAATCCCAAAATTTACTTCAAAATATGACTTTGCATTTATATAATAAAAGAGCAATGGAATCTATGTTTTGAAAACTATTTACACTAATGGGGTCCAATAAACTCAGTATTTTAAAGTTTAATTACGTTTTCAGATGTCTTAATAACTTTTCGTCATGAAGATCCCTGCTAATTTCTAATCCAATTCTATACTTAAAGTGTCCCAATTGTCTTCATTTGTGCCCATTGAACTGCTACCATGACATACAATGAAGAATCAAGAGAATTGAGATCCATTGATCAAGTCCTAAAACCTGAAAACTTTTATAAACTGAAGTAAACTTTCCCCCGTTTTTTTTAATTATTTTTTTTATCAATTACAGTTTATTTACTTTGTATTGCAGCTGTAACTCCCTCCTTCATTCTCTCCCAATCCCACCCTCCCTCCCTCATCTCCTCCCTGCCCCTCTGTAAGTCCACTGATATGTGAAGTTCTCCTTCCTTTCCATCTGACCCTAGTTTATCAGGTCTCACCAGGACTGACTACAATATCCTCCTCTGTGGCCTGGCAAGGCTGCTCCTCCCTTGGGGGTAGGAGAGGTCAAAGAGCCAGCAACTGAGTTCATGTCAGAGACATTCCCTGTTTCCCTTAATTATCTTGGTTATTACACTAGTGGAAGACTGAATAACGGACACTCCAGCACATGAAAATGGTACATATTATATAACATATAAGAGAGAAGCACCTTGAGCAAAGAATCATTGTCAAAGCTATTGCTTGTTTATCCCCCTAGACAACCTCTTCGACTCTTGCTAACAGTGAAGAGTATAAGAACTGACCTCTAAATTGACCAAAGTGAATTTGGCACATGTGCCTCGTCTAAACTGCAGCTACTTGATTTCAGTTGATGCTTATCTCAACTTTGTTCCAACCATGCTGCTGCCTGGTAGATATGAAGTCTCTTTTTGATCACAAAGAGACTTCTCACACTGCTGGAAGTTATTTTTATGTTGTTCTCACTGAAAGTCACAAATAGAAATACACATAAAATGTGGTCAAATTTAAAGCCCGTGTGTTATGTGACACCTCAATTAGAACTGATTCTAAAAATTAAGTGAGAGTTACATATCGAGCATAAATTTACAATCTATAGTGCTGTCTTGGAAAACAACCCATATTTCATCTTACCACTACCCATGCTTCACTTATTCAGGCTGGAGTCAATGGAATCATTATTACCTGTTTCCTTTTTTATGTAGTTTTTGTGTATTGATTTGCACTCATGTATTATTTGTAGGCCAGTTTTAATGAATTGGTCTCTATGGGACACTTAAAAGATCTTGTCTTTACTTTTTGTGTCAGAATTAATTACAATATGCCTCAAGGACAGTGGTCTTAGTTTTGCATTTATTTTATGAATAGACTTTTTTCTCTCTAATTAGGTTTTGAGGATTATTTTAAGTTCTTCACTTCCATAAATTTAAACTATTCTTCCCTTTGTAGACATTCACCTTTAAAGCCTACACCCAATTGTGTTTTATTTCCTTATTTGGATATCATACCTTTTCAGTCATGAATTCTATCCCAGTAGCTTACTTTAGACACAATATATGTTGTTCATTAGGTTTAAAATCTCATCTGGTCAGTTCTCATTTTGCTTCTATAGCTCAGCAATCTTATTTTAACATGTTATTTGCTTTGTATTAGTTTTTTTTTTATTTGAATGAGATGTTTAAGGAATATAGATTAAGTTAAATTTTCTCTTAATTGAACCAGTTTCAGTGTATTCCTGATTTGATTTCTTTAGCTTTATTCACGGTTGAATTTTGCAAGTTTATCTTGCTTATTTTGTTTCTACTCTCCCTTTTCTCCTCTTGCTCTGTTTTTCTTTCTTATACTCTTTCTACTGTTCTTTAGTAGGTTTACATGTTTAACTCTTCTTGTGTTATTGTTCTTGTAAACTAATTACATCAGGGGATCAGATATTATTTTCATTAAAAATGGGATAAATTTTCCTCTATTTTATTTCCAGTTTTTCTCAAACCAGATTCTCCCAATCATTCTGGATTAGTTTGAATTATTCTTCCTTCAGATTTCCTTAACTTAAGGAGTATAGAACTGTCTTGTATTGAAAGCCAGCCATTTCCAATTTTAAAAAATGGCTTCCTTCTGGTCATGTTTTTAAATGTCTAGGCCAGTTCCCATTCCAGGAAGTAGACTATAGTGCACAGCAGTGAGCCTTGGATGATTTCTGTTTTTGTACAGGCCAGTAAAATATGATAAACTATGAAATGAGGCAGAGCCTGAAATAAACCATGGAATTACATGAAGACTGAAGAATAATAGCTTTGATTATGACAAACTGATATTGCAAAGATCCTTCCAGCTATTCCTGCGGAGACACATCTGCTTTGTGGATGGTCCAATTATATAGGATTGTCAATTCCTCCCTCAATTATAATTACAAAAAAAAACCCCAAATGTCAATATCATTTATTAATGGCATACAGGTTTGAATTCACAATGATGGCTCCTAATAGACAGAGAAAGAAATATCTGATGAACTCTGCTTTCAGAAATGAACTTTTTCATCAAAATGTTCTTGGTGTTCAAAGCCTGTGGCCAACATAAATTTGCCACATGATTTGACTTGGCATAAGCATGTGTGTTGAGGAACCAGAAATGTCAACACATAGTACACACTCATGTTTATGGTGATATTTTCATTATCAGCTCATCAAGTTTAATGAAGAATGGACAGATTGAATTTCGCATCTTAAACTAAGGCAGAACAAAACAGTATAATATTATCTTATATTTTCTGTAAGTGCCAATCACAGTGCACGTGTTTCTTAGATAAAAACAAATTGTTTAAAGTTCAATTGGATCACTGCATTTACGGCTTTGTAATAACTGAGTTAACATACTTTCAAAACCCAAAAGAGAAATAAAATTAGATTTTTTTCAGCAAGAAAGAAAATATAGGCTATGGTCAGACGAAAGGGGAGGAGAACCTCTCCTATCAGACTGGGGGAGGAGCATAGAAGAAGAAGGGGGAGGGAGGGTGAAATTAGAAAGAGATGGGAGAGGAGGCTACAGCTGGGATACAAAGTGAAAAAAAACTGTAGCTAAAAAAGAATTAAAAATAAATAAACAAACAAAAAATAAGAAAAACTAAATTTTGCACTATTCAGCAGCTATACTGTACTATAATGCTGAAGGACAGAAGGACATTAAGGAAAAAAAAAGCCCTCCCAAATAAGTAGAAAGACATGAGTTATGAGGTAACAAAGAGAAATGAAAACTTTTTTCTGAATATATTTGTTTCTTTCTAGGTATTTGTGAGGAGTAAGTTTCCTCATATATATATATATATATATATATATATATATATATATATATATATATATATATATAAACCTGATACACTTCCTCAATATATGTTAAACCATATGTAGATCGTTTACAATATGTAAAATAGTATAAATACTGCATTGTCTGTATGTGTTATATTGTATCTAATACTCTCAAAAATGTACAATAAGCTACAAATGTATATGGTATATAATATAGAAAATAATAATAAATAATATACATGATCTCTAGAGATATAAAATTAATGGATACATGTACCTTGTATACCTCACCTCTAGTTTTCTCTCTCTCTTTCTCTCTCTCTCTCTGCCTCTGTGTGTGTGTGTGTGTTCGTGTACTGTATAGCAATTTCTCTGAGATGACAATTCTAATTGTATAGCGAACCCTCTTAAGATCAGGAGGCAAACAACTCCACAGCTTCAAGAAGTCTTTGAAACTGACCATATTTACTAGGTTCCTTCCTCCCCAAGCGTAATGCAGAGAAATGCTGAACAACCTGGAAGTAGCAGGGATTGGCCCAGATACCTAGAGGATCCACTAGAACAGTCAAAATGAAAAGGTGAGCTGCTGAGCCCCGTGGAAGAGGCTTAGACCAAGAGAGTCTCCTGAAAGAGACACTCTCCAATCTGCCTAGCTTTGAACATGATATAGGGTGTGCTTTAAGCTCCTGACTTTTGTGATCTGGCAGTAACAATAGGTCGGATTTTTGGTTATACAGCTGTCTTGGAGTGTCATTCCTCCAGTAAGTAAACCCTCACCCATATGCCTTTAAATAACCCCGATAAAACTTATTCATTCATCAGGTTAGACTTTCATGGTATCCATATCATGAATATGTTATGGTTGGTTCCTTATATAGTATGATTGTTTTTAAATGTCTCCATAGGAATAGATCACACAACAGCATGAAGTATAATTGTAGGCATTTATATGATGGTGTCATGATGAATATTGGGGAGGATCAGAAAATGACATTATGGAATAACTCATCTCCTTCTACACTTATGTGGCTTAAGGAATCAAACTCAAGTTGCCACACTTGCAAGACAGAGGACATTTGCTGCTGAACTGGCTTTTTTGTTTACTTATTTTAATCTGTAGTTAAGTGAACACCTAGAGACATAAAACTTCCCTATAAGGAAGATATCCTCAGTCCCATCCTTGAAAATCACAATAGTTTTTTTAAAGGGGTAGCTAATTGAGGGCCAATAGTAACCTAAAACAAATTTTTTTACACACACACATATATAATTAACTATACAAAAATTCTTTTCTAGCTTGGAAAAGAAAAGAGAATTGATATTTTTTCCTGAATCTAAATGAGTGGTAAAAGTCTAGGGTCTTTACTAAATTGTACCAAGTTATCTCTCGAAAAGATCATCCCAAGTAAGGTAACCTAGAAACAGAAAGACTTATATGGTATATACTCACTTATAAGTGGATATTAGACATATAATATAGGATAAACATACTAACATCTACAGACCCAAAGAAGCCAAACAGCAAGGAGGACCCCAGGGAATATGGTTAATTATCATACAGAAGAGAAAACAAGATAGACATTAGAGCAGTAGAAGAGAGGGAACCAGATGGGAGCCTTCCACAGATGCCCTCTAAAAGACTCCACCCAGCAGGAAACCAAAGCATTTGCAGAGACTCAAAGTCAAACTCACAGCCAAGACTCCAGAGTGCCTGGAGTCTTATGGAAGAAGGGAGAGATAGAAAGACCCAGATGATAAAGGAGCCCGACACAGAAATAAACAAAGCCAAAAAATGCTGGGCCCAGGGGACATTGCAGAGACTGATGCATCAACCAAAGACCATGCAGAGAGGACATAGAACCCCTGGGCTCAGATGTATCACATAGACTGCTCAGTCTCCATGTGGTTTTACTAGTAAGAGGAAAATAGTCCCTGACATGAATTCTGTTGCCTGCTGCTTGATCATTTCTCCCTGGCGGGGCAACCTAGCTAGCCAACAGAGACAGAGGATACAAGCAGTTCTGATTGGATCTGATAGGCTAGGGTCAGACAGTATGGGAGGAGGAATTACCTTATCAGTGGAGAGGGATATTGGAGGAAGAGGGAGGGAGGATGGGACAGGAGGATATGAGGGAGGGGCTACAAATGGCATACAAAGTGAATAAATTTTAATAATAATAATAATAAAAGCAAAAAATCACAAAGAAACACTTCAAGCAAAATTATTTAATGATGTAAAGAATTCCCTTCAGATTTTGGAGAAAGTTCTGAACGAAAAAAAAATTGATAATCCTCGGCATCAAATAAAATAAGGACAGGGAGAGTAGAATCAGGTAAATATAGAGCAAGGATAAAGAAATAGACTCCACTCCATTCACATAACCACCACTTCTACTAGTGAGTAAAATCATAATAGTTAATTTTGAGAATCATTTTCACCAGTTCCAAGATGTCATGTAACTGATGAAATATAGTTTGATTATGTGTCCGAAGGATATTTCAGGAAAATATTAGCAGTTGGTTTTATACCTTGGATAAAATACTTGATCTGGCTTAATACAGTTGTGCCTTGCTTCATTGACTGAAGGCCTGAGTCATATTGTCCTCCTGCTGCCGGATCTATGCACTTGGATAATGTTCAAAGACTGTAATCATAATTAAAAGCCACAAATCTTTTAGAGTATTCTTGTTAAATATAACGAATTAATACTGTATTAATGAGCAATCTTTGAATATTATAATATTTAAATTGATATTCCTTATTAAAATACATTATATTCAAGAAGTATAAGAGTAAATGGTGGGACCTGGAAAGGATCATCCTGAGTGAGTTGTCCCAGAAGCAAAAAGACACACATGGCATATATTTACTCATATAAACATACAACATAGAATAAACCCACTAAAATCTGTACATCTAAACAAACTAAGCAAAAGAGAGGACCCTAACTAAAATGTTCAATCCCCATCCTGAAAGGCAAAGAGGATGGACATCAGAAGAAAAAGAAAACAGGAAACAACCTAGGAACCTGCCACAGAGGGCCTCTGAATGCCTCTGCTCTGCAGGCTGTCAAAGCAGATGCTGAGCCTGATGGCCAACTGATGGGCAGAGTGAATGGAATTTTATGTAAGAGGTGGGAAATAGTAAGAGCTGGAGAGGACAGGAACTCCACAAGGAGAGCAACAGAACAAGAAAATTTGAACATAGGGAACTTCCTAGAGACTCATACTCCAACCAAGGACTATCCATGGAGATAACCTAGAACCCTGACAATGCAGGCACTTCTGATGAGAACTGATAGACTAAGATCAGAAAGAAGGAGGGGAGGACCTCCCCTATCAGTAGACTTGGGGAGGGGCATGCATGCAAAAAGCAGGGGGAGGGTGGGACTGGGAAGGGAGGAGGGAGGGTGTTATGGGGGGATACAAAATGAATAAAGTGTAATTAATAAAAGTTAAATTAAAAAAAAGAAAAAAGAGTAATCCATAGCACAAGTTCATTTCTATGAGAAGAGTGTTCTTTTAGACTTAAAAATATACTAATTTCTATAATAGATATTTTTAATTTTAATTTTTATATTAATTATATTTTATTCACTTTATATCTATAATAGATATTTAATGATAATATTCTGAGAGTTCTAGTAAGTTCTGTTTTTAAAATATGTCAGCCTATATTATTTTATTTCCTATGTTTGAATTCACTTCACCACACAACCTATTTGCATCAAAAACCATATGTCCCATACTTTCCTAGTATCAAAACGTCTATGTACATCTCTATTTACATTGTACACTTATCTCAAGTATTTTGGACTTTGTCATATAATAATTATGGTTTGTCTATTCTTCAAGGGTTTCTGTTTATAAAATGATTCTGTGTCCAATAGCAATTCAAAAAAAATGGCTTCAAGATAATAACGGATGTCATTAAAGTAGTAACACTATAAAATAAATAGATATGTACTACTAAAATTAAACCAAGATTATGTGTAAAAACTTAAACAGACCTCTAAAAATCATGAGACAAAAGGAATATTCAAAAAATTCTTACAAAAGCTTGCTAAGGCAGATGGATTTTCCCAATTCTTTCTCAAATATTTTGTAAAATAGAAACAAATGAAGTTTTCCAAATTCTTTTAAAGAAAGCTTGTATTTCCCTAATAGAAAGACAAAACAAAGACCCAGCCAAAAAAGAATGATGGCTAATACTCTACATCAATGTAAACACAAGTATTATTAATAACTTTTTTCCAAACTGAATTCAAGAACGTACCTGCATAACCCAGATATCTTCATAAATAACACCAATGAAAAGCCATTGGCAAAGTGACAGAATCTTCCACAAATGAGCTGGATAAACTAGATAACTTCAAGTATAAAAATGAATTTAGACTCTTATTTTTTACACTACACAAAATTCAACTCACAATACTCCAACAAACAACCTAATAAAGTAGAAAAATCACTTATGTCAATGTATAGACATAAGGAAAGACTTTCTGAGCAGGACCTTGCTAGCACAGACATTAAGACCAGAAATTAACAAATTAGAGCTCACTAAAGTAGAATGCTACTACACAGCAAAGGACACCACTATTCAAGTGAAGATGCAAATTACAGAATGGGAAAATTCTTTACCTGCTATATATCTGAGATAGGGTTAATACCAAGAATACATGAAGAGCAAAAATAATTGAACACTAAGACTCTAACAATCCTATTAAAAACAAGGGAAGAAAATTAAAAAAAAAAGACTTCTCAAAAGGTAAAATACAAAACGCTGAGAAATACTTTTATAATATCTAGCATATTTATCCTTCAGTAAAATACAAATTAAATATACTTTGCAAATTAACTTTATATGAGTCAGGAAGGCTAAGATGAAAATAAAAGAGAAACAGAAAAAAACTGGCATACTTGTCGGATAAGTGGAATAATTTCACTCCTGGTGAGAGTGCAAATTGATACTGCTGCTATGAAAATTAGTTTGTAGTTTCCTCAAAATGCTAAAAATGGACCTACAATATGATCTTGTTATTTCTGTCACAAAAAATACCTGCTTATTCATGTTCACTGTTTCTGTATTTACAGGATCCAAGAAACTAAAACAGCCTAGACGTCAACCAACTGATAAATAGATAATGCAAATGTCTTTTATATATACAACATTATATTGCTCAGAATTAGAAAAAAATAAAGTTCACACGTAGATGAACAGAGCTGGAAATAATATTTAGAGTATTCCTGAAACCACAGATCAGTTGCACACATGGGATATGGCTGCAGTCACATGACCTGCACAGAACAAAAACAAGATAAATGCCAAGCTTATTGGGGCAAAGATTTAATACGTCCTACACAAACCTGAGGTGCGACTGGCCACTGATGGCAGCTGGGGGAGTAAAAGTAAATTTTCTTTAAGAATGTGAGCCCTGAAGAGGATGCAAAGGCTCCGGCATATGGTACTACACCCAGGCAAGTACCAAAGCACCAAAGAGATATAAGACTTTAGAAACAGGTACATGAAATTGGGAGTAACCTGTTGCAAAAAGATAGTGGAGGAATCAGAGGGGATGGAACATGGTGCAGAACTGAAGAAAACATACATGCATGCATGGAATTTTAAAACTATTTAAAAAAAAGAAAAGACCTTAAGATGAGGAATATAATTTGTGAACTGAGAAATTCAATTAATTGAATTGAATTAGGTCAACAAGACAAAAACTCAGTGAGATTAAAAAAAAAACAAAAAACAAAAAAAAAAAAAAACACTCACTCATAGACCAGGCCACAGAGTAAGACAATACAACAAGTCCTGATTAGAACTGATAGGTTAGGGTCAAATAGAAGTAAAGGAAGACCTCACCTATCAGTGGATTAGTGGAGGGGCCTAGGGAGAAAAGAGGGCAGAAGGGGAGATTGGGAGAAGACAAGGGAAGGGGCCACAGCCTGGATTCAAATTGAATAAACTGTAATAAATGATAATAATAAAAATTTTTATTCGGTTTGCAAGTATTTTGTTGGGTATTTTTGAATCAATGTTCATAAGGGAGATTGGCCTGAAATTCTCTTTCTTTGTTGGGTCTTTGTGAGGTTTAGGTACTAAGGTGACTGTGGCTTCATAGAATGAGTTTGGTAATGTTCCTTCTCTTTCTATTTTGTGGAATAGTTTGAAGATAATTGGAGTTAGCTCTTCTTTGAAGGTCTCATAGAATTCTGCACCAAAACCAGCTGCTCCTGGGCTTTTTTTGGATGAGAGACTTTCGATGACCACTTCTATTTCCTTGGGGAATATAAGACTATTTAATTGATTTACCTCGTCCTGATTCAGCTTTGGTAAGTCGAATCAATCAACAAAATTTTTCATTTCATTTAGATTTTGAAATTTTGTGGCATATAGACTTTTGAAGTAAGTCCTAATGATGTTTTTTATTTCCTCAGTGTCTGTAGTTATGCCTACCATTTCATTTCTGATTTTGTTGATTTGGATGGTATCTCTCTGCCTTTTAGTGAGCTTGGCTAAGGGTTTGTCTATCTTGTTGATTTTCTCAAAGAACCAGCTCTAGGTTTCATTGATTCTTTGAATTGTTTTATTTGTTTCTAATTGATTGAATTCAGCCCCGAGTTTGATTATTTACAGCAGTCTACTCCTTTTTGGTCTGTCTGCTTCTTCTTTTTCTAGAATTTTTAAGTGAGCCATTAAGTTGCTTGAATGCGCTGTCTCGAATTTCTTCTTGAAGGCATTTAGTGCTATGAACTTTCCTCTTAGCACTGCTTTCATTGTGTCCCACAAGTTTGGGTACATTATGCCTTCATTTTCACTGAGTTCGAGGAAGACTTTAATTTCTTTCTTTACTTCTTCCTTGACCCAGCTGTCATTTAGTAGCAAGTTGTTCAGTTTCCATGTGTGTGTAGGGTTTTTGCTATTTTTGTTGCTGTTGAGGTCCAGCTTTATTCCATGATGATCAGATAGGATACAAGGGATTATTTCAATCTTCTTATATCTGTTGTGGCTCGCTTTGTGACCAACTATATGGTCTACTTTGGAGAAGGTTCCATGAGGTGGTGAGAAGAAGATAAATTCTTTTGTGTTTGAGTGTAAGGTTCTGTAAAATGTCTGTCAGGTCCATTTGATTCACGACCTCTGTTAGAGACATTATTTCTTTGCTTAATTTCTGTTTTGTTGACCTGTTCTTTGTTGAGCATAGGGTGTTGAAGTCTCCCACTCTTAATGTGTGGAGATCTATGTGTGGTTTCAGTTTTATCAATGTTTCTTTTACAAATGTGGGTGCCCTTGTATTTGGGGCATAGATGTTCAGGATTGTGATGTCTTCCTGGTGGAATTTTCGCATGTAGGGAAATTCTGAGCTTTTAAGAAAATCAATTTACATACAAAAGAAAGAAAGAAAGAAAGAAAGAAAGAAAGAAAGAAAGAAAGAAA
>NW_026596147.1:11913382-11926515 GCF_907164565.1 Psammomys obesus | reverse complement strand
AAAGAAAGAAAGAAAGAAAGAAAGAAAGAAAGAAAGAAAGAAAGAAAGAAAAGAAAATTCAGTAGAAGAATAATTAAAGGAAAAGAATAAAGCTAAGAAAAGCCTTCTGGACTTGTGGGACATATCAATTAATCAACACCTGTACTCTAGGTTTTCCAGGAGTAAGCGAAAGAAAGGTACAAAGCTTATCTAAATAAATAATGCCACAAAAATCTAAAACCAGAGAAGGAAATGCCTACCTAAGAAGACAAAACAGACACAGATGGGACACCGAGAGAGAAGAATACTATTTCAAACGTAGCAAATAAGTGATTGCTCATCATAGTGCAAATTTGTGCTTCCTAAGAATAAAGGTGAATTTCTCAACAGGAGTCATACAGATCAAGGAAAGGTAGTCCAGTGAGTCTGCAATGTTAAAAGAAGAACAAAGATATCAACCAGTAAGAAAATTTCTGATTAAAGTGTGATTTATATACATGAAGGAGAAATGAAAGACTGCTCTGTGCACAACAAAGAGCAAAGGCACTTATTACCACTAGATATGCCTTATGAGGTATGTTAAAAAGCTGTTAGTTCAACTGAAAGGAAAGAATGGGAGCTAATAATATAAAGCGTGTGTGGTCATAAGTGTCACTGGAAAAGTTAAACATATAAGTAAATTCAGAATATCAATGTTGTGATGATTATACATAGTATTTACCTAATATAAAGGTTAAAAATAATTGTAAAACAAATTTGAAAACAAAAATTTTGTAATTGGTACAAAATATAAAATGATGTAAATTGTGATATCAATATTGTAAAATGTGATGAAAAAGCGTAAAGATTTTGTGTACAATTAAATTGACTCATAATTTTGATGCAGCATTAATTATAAGATTGGTTATATAAACTCACAGACATCACAAAAAATGTATTTAAAACACAAAAGATATTTGAGCAGAGTGCAGCCAATCTTAGGAAAGAAGGAGGAGATAGTAAGACCTGGAGAGTACAGGAGCTCCACAGGGAGAGCAACAAAACAAAAAAAAAAAAAAAAAAAAAAATCTGGACACGGGTCTTTTCTGAGACTGAGACTCCAATCAAGGACCATATATGGAGATAACCTAGAAATCCTGCTCAGATGTAGCTCATGGCAGATCAGTGTTCAAGTGGGTACCCTAGTAAGGGGAACATGGACTGTCTCTGACATGAACTCAGAGACTGGCTCTTTCATCATCTTCTCCAGAAGGGGAAGTAGCCTTATCAGACCACAGAGGAAGACAATGCAGCCAGTCCTGATGAGACATGATAGGTTAGGGTCAGATGGAGAGGAAGGAAGACCTTCCCTAACTTGGAGAGGAGCATGGGAGGAGAAGAGGGAGGGTGGGTAGGATGAAAAGGGAATGAGGAAGGTGGCTACCGCAGAGATAAAAAAAATAATAGACTATAATTAATATATAAAAAAATAAAAATTTAATTAAAGAAACATAAAAGATAAAGTTATCGAAGTATACTACTACAAAAATCACAAAAAGTCAATAAAGAAAGTATCAGTTCTCAGTGAAAGAAATTAAAAATGGAAGGAAAAGACAAAGCAAATAGGTGCAGAAACTTTGAGAGAAATTTCAACTATTAACATATTACTTTATTATAAATAAAATTAACTGACTAAAAAGATTAGAAATTATAAGATTCATTAATAATTTTATAATTCATTACTTTTCCATCTTACCCCACAACGAATACATTCTTGGAAAATTATGAATAAGTTTATTAATATTGTGGGTATATGTGATGTGTGTGCGTATGTTT
Organism: Psammomys obesus; assembly: GCF_907164565.1. Taxonomy (NCBI): domain Eukaryota; kingdom Metazoa; phylum Chordata; class Mammalia; order Rodentia; family Muridae; genus Psammomys; species Psammomys obesus. The sequence continues at coordinate 11,924,721 of NW_026596147.1, read as the reverse complement.
GTGTGTATGTGTGTGTGTGTGTTTGTATGTGTGCATATACCAACTCACGTTTGTGTACATTAGAGGGCAACTTTCTGAAGCTTGTTGATTCTTTCCACTGTGTGTTCAAGGTATAAAACTCAGTCCATAATTCTTGCACAGCAAATACTTATAAACACTGACACCTCTCAATGGCAACTGAACCTATGTGACAATTTTGTTTGTCTTCGTAGTCTAATATCGTCGTTCTCCATCTTGTGTTTAACTTTTACTATATATTGTGAACATTCTAGAGATGCTAAGGATGGACCTGTATGGAATAAATGAAATATAGCACCATTTAATGCAAGGAAATTAAACGCCAGTTAATGTTGATGTCCTTTGGAAATCCTAGAACTAATTTCCCAAGGATATTGATGAAGAAGAATATGATAAGCAGTTTTTATGGTGTCATGATTGCACCCTTTATGGAAATGGTAGTTTGATGCATTTATATAATCTCTGAAAATCCACAGAGATATAAACAAAATATACATACATAAATGACTAACTTAGACATTTTATAATTTTTACATTATGTTTGATAGAGAATGAGCTAAAAATTGCATTTACAAAATTATATACATTTGAATATATATATATATATATATATATATATATATATATATATATATGTTTTTTTTCAGAAATTTACAACCTGAAACTACCTCTGTCACATAGATGACTCTCTGTTACTAATATAAAGGGATGCATAATCTGCCATAGTTATTCATTCATCAGTTTCCAGAGATCAGTTTGTGACTCTAAAATCTGAGACATACCAAGGTTTGTCTTCCTTGGGTATTAAACTTGACGAGCAGCAACATTTGTTTTCTGTCTGCTTTGTATGAAAAGTTTTGTGCTGCAAACTGCACAGTGCAGTTTTAGCGAGCCACCCAAAGACTGTGCAATGGTACGCTGAATAATGCCTAAGAAATTCACAATACTTCATGTCTGAATCCATTTCTCACTGCCCTTGCCTCAATTTTAGTAACATATTTTAAGTTCTGTCTCTCCACTCCCCCGCCTTCCCACTGTGTGCTGTTGTATGTGTGTATGTGGTAAATGTATGTAATTACTATGCACGGAGAGAGCAAAAGAGAACGGGTGGCTTCCTCTATGCGTTCAGCCGTTTGCCTTGAGACAGTCTCACTGAAATGAAAGCTCATTGCTGTAGCTAGGTGTGATAGCCACTGAGCTCTGGGGACTCTCATTTCTCAGTCCTCCAACTGTTGGGGTGCAATCACATGTAGCCAAATATGCATTTTTACATGGCACCTGAAGATTTGAATTCAAATGCCAATTTCTGCACAACAAGTACTCTTACCCACTGAGCCATCTCACCCAGCCTCTGTGGTTAATTGTTGTCATGGCAAGTATAAGGACATAGATGGTGGTTACAACAGAAAAGTCTGCGTGTTCTCGGCTAGTTTTTATTTGATTTTACTATTTTATTTTACTTATTCTAATATTTTATTCTCAAATGGAATGGAATTAATCAAAAGATTTGGCACACAATTCCACCTCACGTTAAATGTTAGACAGAGAGAACAGGGATTGTTTCTACCTCACTATAAAGAGAAGAAAAAATGTTTTTAAATAACTATGTAAATTTAGTTCATTGTTTGTTTTGAACCCAATGCAAAAAAATCAAATATAAATAAAGAAGTAAAGAAAATATTGGAAATTCCCACATTTTATGCAGTCTATTCGTTTACAAGATTTGTAATACTAAGTATGTCACAATAAATCTGTCAATTAAAAAAAAAGTTTTACCAGTTCTTTGATTTCAGCATTGCCCAATAAAAATGAACTTTGTAGAAATAAACATGAAAAATTCACCTAATCTGCTAAACCATTTTCTCATGCCAGTTTAGAGAGCATAACAGTTTTGGAAATCTAAGGTTGTTTACCACTATCATCCTGGTTATTTAGATCATTTGTTTACAGTTATGCATTTTTTTTTCTTTAGTAGTTCAGAACCTCTTTTTTCACTTTGTACAAGGGTGAGAAATTAAAAATGACTCCAAAATGATTAAAATGGTTGATTGAGTCTTAGTGTCTGCTTTGAAACACTGCTAGGTAGAGTCTTTCAGATGCCTTTTGTGGTAGACTCCTGTCATAAGTTCAATGCACATCCCATTTGTCTTTCTAAATGAGGATTAATCACCTTCGCCTGTGTCCACTTTCTTGATTATCAAACCAAACCCTCGGCAGAGTGCAGGGAATCATATGAAAGAAGGGAACTTAGTATGATATGGAAAGGATAGGAGCTCTACAAGGACCAAATATATCTGGGCACAGGGTCTTTTCTGAGACTGACACTCAACCAAGGACCATCTATGGATATAACCTAGAACTTCTGCTCGGATGTGGCCCGTGGTAGCTCAGTAACCAAGTAGTTTTCCAAAGTGAGGGGAACACGGACTATTTCTAACAGGATCTCAAGGGCAGGCTGTTTGACCCCCCCCCCCAGGGGAGGAGCAGTCTGTTAGGCCACAGAGGAGGACTTTGCAGCCAGCCCTGAAGATACCTGATAAAACAGGGTCAGATGAAAGGGGAGGAGGTCCTCCCCTATCAGTGGACTTGGAAAGGGGCAGGGAGGAGACCAGGGAGGGAGTGTGGGGTTGGGGAGGGAATGAGGGAGCGGGATACAGCTGGGACACAGAGTTAACAAAATGTAACTAAAAAGAAAAAAAATGGTTGATTGAGTAGAAGCTAATTAACCTTAATTAAACTATAGAGGTACAAGGGCAAGTGTGTTGTGTAGTTCTTTTCTTTGATAATTCAGGGTAGTCAAACTGCTTTTTAATGCTTTGTGTTGCTAGCTAGAAATAGGGCCCAACAATTGAGAGCATGTTACGCTCTTGGACAGGACCAGAGTTCTATTACCAGCAGTCATATTGGTGTTCACAGCTACCTGTAACTCCACCTCCAGGGATCTGACATGTTCTTCTAGCCTCCAAGGATACTGGCACTCATGTCTTCATGCCCACCCATCCTCTACCTCCCCTGCCAAAAACATCACCAAAGAAACAACTAAAGTGGAATAAAATTTAAACGCAAAGCATTGACTTACCTGGGAAAGAATCCTGAACTGTTGTAACATGGATCAGGAATTTGTCAAAATTAACCGTGTTTATGCTTATTGGAGTAACCGTGTTTATGCTTAATGGTATATGATCAACAGATCAAGAAAACAGATCAGAGCAGACACTGAACTCGAATGACCCAAGAAATAAATGCATGAGGATAACAAAGGGAAGGAGAAAGAGTTAACATTTCTTCTAATGCGCTTTTCAGTAATGATATAAGAAAGGTTTGGTAGATTTTAGTAGAAATTAAAATTAATTTTACTTGTTTGCTTTATGGAAAGATTCTTTTTAAGTTTCCTTAAGATCTTTGGATAACGGACACTTCCTATTTTAGTTATGATTGAAAGGAGTATGACAATAATCATACTCCTTGCTTACATTCCTGGATAATGATAAACACAAAACTCATAGACATATCAAGTCAGTGTCTTGCTTGTTCTGAGATCAGGTGAGAAATAGTGCCATGTAAATCAGGCAGACCATATATTAAAAATGTGTTTTGCAGGGAGGTAGTTTTCTCGGTCCCGTGTCTTTCGCTGGATGTCTGTTGGGTTCCTTTGAAATTTCCCTTACTTTTGTTTATCCTGGCAGCCATGAGAACCTCTTGTACTTTAACTTTCACCAATGATACATAATCAGGACAATTTATATGTGTTGCCGTTATAACTCACTTATAAGTGGATATTAGCCATATATAATATAGGATAAACACACTAAAATCTAGAGTGTCAAAGAAGCTAAATAACAAAGAGGACCCTAGGGAAGAGGCTGAAATCTCACTAAGAAGGGCAAACAGGATAGATATCAGAAGTAAGAGAAAACAAGGAACAGGACAAGAAGCTGTCCACAGGGGTCGTTTGAAAGACTCTACCCATCAGGGTATAGAAGGAGATACTGAGACTCATAGCCATTTCTGATAATATATTATTTATTTTTGAGTTTTTGAACTTTCAATATGCATTGAAATATTATTATAAAATTTATTTTTCATTCACTTATTCTAAGTTTTATGACTGTGTGATTATTTAACTGACTGCAATTTTGAAAAATTTTAATTTTTCTTCAAATGTTATATTGTTCTCTTTTCCTGTTACTTCTACTATTTGTCTGTTGTTGTTCTGTTTTGTATTGTTTTCTGTCTTCTCACCTAACTTGGGAATAGATTGTATTATTTCCCGTCTTGTTTCCATTTGATTTTTTGTTTTGCAGGTGATCAATTTATTGGTGGATTCTATCACAGTCCATTTTATCTTTACAATGTCTTTTGACTTGTCCTTAGAATTCCAATGCTCTGCTTTCATCACTCATGTTTTTTTTAAACGTGTATGTGTGTGTGTTCTGTAAGTATATATTTCTTTGTTAAAAGTCTATCATATTGATTACACACACACACACACACACACATCTTCCAGATTTCCAGTTCTACTCATATAACATACTTTGTATATCTTTCTGTTGAAATGGGTACATCCTATGTCATCTAAAAGAAACAGCAGTTGTGAGCATCTCGGTAGCAGAATGCCTGAGAACAGAAAGCATGTGAGAGCTGAATAACCAGAGCTTTTCATTTCCCAGACCTCCTAGGCAGTACAGGGTGGCTGCAGGAATCAGGATTGGGCATTTCTCTTCCCATAGGTAGTTTAAACTGGATGAAAACAACAGTAGAACAGGGTCTGGTAAAATAATTTCTACTGAGGATTAAGAAGCAAGACTTCAAACATATTTTAAAGAGTTCATTACTCACCTCTTCCTGCAAGATCTTTAAGAAAATAATTTGTCCATCATTCAATGAAAAGACTTGGTAAACCTTATGGTAGGAATATTCAGAGTATAGCTCTCAGTTTCCCAGTAAGAAATGGCTCCATTTTCTGGTGACATTAATATTTAGGCATGTCAGTGAGTTTCCAGAAATCCCTCACTAATATTTCAGATATCAGTTCTGGGTTTTTTTTTCTTATTTTTTCATATGAAGTAGAGAATTTTTATTTCAAGTTCTGTAAAGAATTGTGTTGGTATATTGATGAGAATTGCATTGAATCTGTAGATTGCTCATGGCAGGATGGCCATTTTCACTATGTTAATCCTACCTATCCATTAGCATGGGTGATGTTTCTTCAATTTCTTTCTTCAGAGACTTTAATTTGTTTTCAAACAAGCCTTTTACTTGCTGGGCAGAGTGCAGGGAATCTTGGGAAAGAAGGGGGAGACAGTAAGAACTGGAGAGGCCAGGAGCTCCACAAGGAGAACAACAGAACCAAAATGTCTGGGCACAGGGGTCTTTTCTGAGACTGATACTCTAACCAAGGACCATTCATGGGAATAACCTAGAACCCCTGCTCCAATGTAGCTCATGACAGTTCAGTCTCCAAGTGGGTCCCCTAGTAAGGGGAACAGGGGTTGTCTCTGACAATGGCTAGCTCTTTGACCCCCCCCCCCGCCCCAGGAGGAAGCAGACTTGCCAGGAAACAGAGGAGAAAAATGCAACCTGTTTCTGATGAGACCTGATAAGCTAGGGTCAAATGGATGGGGTGGAGGACCTCCCCTATCAGTAGACTTGGAGAGGGGCATGGGAGGAGATGGTGGAGAGAGGGTGAGATTGGGAGGGACTGAGGGAAGGGCTACAAAGTGAATAATTAATAATTAAAACTGTAATTAATATAAAAAATTAAAACTAAAAAAGTAGTTCAGATGTCCCTTCCTGGCAATTGCCTGGTCCTGTGTTCTACTAAACCAAACCATGATTCTCTATACCCACCTACCTATCTCTCTCTTCTTAAATGGCAGAGGTTTTCTTTGGGGTCTTTCAGATAATTCTACAAATGTTTAGAATGCACTGTCACGGCAGATTAGGGAAAGAATGGCATTTTGTGACTGCTTGCACAAACTGACAGGATTTCATTTTTGTTTCTATGTAAGCCAAAATCTGCATTTCTCTTGTGCAAACATGTAAGAGAATGGTGAAAGTGAAGAGTCTTCATGATTCACAGGAAGCCCCCACATCTTTGTCTAAAAGGGACTGAGAGCATGTTGTTGCCAAAAGCAATCTATGAAACATCCAGGTGTTTCTAGGTGTTTTACAGAGCCACGATATTGTATTTTTTTGTATGTGTGTTTATGTAGTATGTATGTATGCGTTTGTATGTGTATATGAATTTATGGGTATCTATCTACCTTCTTGCTATCTGTCTTTCTATCACTAATCTATCACAATTCATTATTTTGTTTTAGTTATTTCAATAAATATAAAATTTTTATTTTGTTTTTTGTTTCCGTTTTTAATAATTCATATCATTGAATATTTTGAGGTTTTAATTTCATATTGGTATTTTAATTTGTAAAATAATAAGCTTGGATTTTTTTTTTAGCTAGGTCTCTAGTTTTTTTTTTTTTACTTTTTTAATTTTTATTAATTACACTTTATTCATTTTGTATCCCCCCATAAGCCCCTCCCTCCTCCCCTCACGATCCCACCCACCCTCCCGTTTCTGCATGCATGCCCCTCTCCAAGTCCACTGATAGGGGAGGTTCTCCTCTCCTTTCTGATCTTAGTCTATCAGTTCTCCTCAAAAGTGGCTGCATTGTCCTCTTCTGTGGCCTGGTAGGGCTGCTCCCCCCTCAGGGGGAGGTGATCAAAAAGCAGGCCAATCAGATTATGTCAGAGGCAGTCCCTCTTTCCATTACTAGGTAACCCACTTGGACACTGACCTGCCATGGGCTACATCTGTGCAGGGGTTCTAGGTTATCTCCATGAATAGTCCTTGGTTGCAGTATGAGTCTCTGGGAAGTTCCCTATGTTCAAATTTTTTTGTTTTGTTGCTCTACTTGTGGAGTTCCTGTCTTCTCCAGCTCTTACTATTTCCCACTTCTTACATAAAATTCCATTCACTCTGCCTGACAGTTGGTCATCAGGCTCAGCATCTGCTTTGATAGTCTGCAGGGCAGAGGATTTCAGAGGCCCTCTCTGGTAGGTTCCTAATTTGTTTCCTGTTTTCTTCTTCTGGCTTTCAGAGGCCCTCTTTAGCAGGTTTCTAGGTTGTTTCCTGTTTTCTTCTTCTTCTGATGTCCATCCTCTTTGCCTTTCAGGTGGGGATTGAGCATTTTAGTTAGGGTCCTCTCTCTTGCTTGGTTTCTTTAGATGCATAGATTTTAGTGGGTTTGTCTTACATTGTATGTCTATATGAGTGAGTATATACCGTGTGATTTTTTTTTGAAAATTCCTTATATGCTGATAATGGTTTACAATCCCTTATCTTCTCCCACATTATCTTCCACTTTTTCACTCATCCAACTTCATTACTTCCTTCTTTCTCTCTTTAGAAAATAACAAACAAGTAAATACAAACAAACCAGAATAACATTTAAAAATTAGAAAAAAAAAAGAGAAAACAAAATAAACACACTCTTTACTCACAGGCATTCATGCACACAGGTGCGTGCAAGCACACACAGACACAGAGACCATAAAACACAAAGTTAAGAGTCATAATGTACAAGAAAAGACTTTACTATGAAAAAATGCTCAAACACAGCTATATAAGAAAAAAAGATATAAAAGCCACCACTGAGTTTGTTTTGTGCTGTTCTTGCATTGCTAAACATAAGGCCTACCTTTAGGCATGGCTTGTATGGCCAGTGAGACTCCAGTTGGAGAAAAGTATTTTGTTGTTGTTGTTGTTGTCAACTGGAGGTAGCTTCTTGGTGAGGCCTGGGTTCACAGGTCTACTCCCCCCTCATTGCTAGGATTTGACCTGGCTTGGGTCTGTAAAGGCCTTGTGAATGCTAACATAATCTTTGTGAATTCACGTGTACCATTCCTGGTATATCTTGGAAGACACTCTTTTCTTGGGATTATCCTGCCCCAGTAGTTCTGAAAACCATTGCGCATCCTTTTCTCAATATTTCTGTGAGCCTGAGGGGAGGGGTTGGTAAAGATTTCACATTTAATACTGAATTTTCTAATGTCTTCCATTCTATCTACTTACCTTCATCCTTTTTACTTGTAAGAATAATGTCTTGTGGATATAAATGTTTCATTTGTTACATTTTGCCAATGTGATCTACAGTGACATCTATCTTATTTTCTTTAATAAGCCTTTTCAGAACAAATCATTTCACTATAAATGGAGTATATTTATATACATACCCTTGCCTTTTATGTGTAAAATGTAAAAATTTAGGGTCACAAAATTTTTTCATGGCAATTTATATATTATGTGTGTGTGTTTAAGGCAGCACTGTGTTATATGATGCACAAACAATGTAAAATGTTAAGTACAGTAAAAATGATTATATCCTTTATCACACAAATTTATGTAATTTCCTTCTGTGGCAAGTGTAGCTATTCTGTACTAATGTAGAGACCTGAAAATATTATAATACCTAGTTTAGCTGCAGTATTCATACTGTTTCACTTATGCCTCTTATATATTTTCTCCATTGAGTCATATACCACGCTATTGCTACTGATTATATATTGAATTTGTATATAGGAAATGAGCAACAGGATTTATTACTTTACCCACACAGCATGTGTGCACACATGGGTACAATGGATTTAATTTGCAGAAAAATTATTCACTCTGAGAAATAAATAGCATTAAAGAAATTGAAAGGCAAGACTCATTAGTAGAAACACAAATAAACACCTAACACAGTCTATAGGTGGATTAAAATTTTAGAAAACAAACTGAAAGTACAAAATAAAATACTATACTAGAATACTTAATTTTCTAATAAAAGTTTGTAATTTTAGTTAGTATTGTCCTCTATTAACCTTTGATCATTTTTCATATGCATTATAGGTTGAAAGGAAGTTCTTCCTAATTCATTTTTACATATGAAAGTCACTGACTCTCACAATGTTGGTTAAAAAGAATTTTCCTTGGAAAAAGAGATCTTATTGTGATAAAAATGCATTTAGTGCTATTTTAATAGTTCTATTTCTATTCACTCTCTATTCAGTTCTGTTGATGTATGTGTCTATATTTTTTTCAGTCCCACATGTCATGGTTATATAAATTTAATAAAGTTTTTTAAATCATGTACTGAATTTTGCAGTTGTTTAAGAGTCATTTGGTTCTTCTAGTTTATTGCCTTTAAAATAAATTTTAAAAACCATCTTGATGTTTGCAAAAACAAATTCCAAAATCATGAATTTTTCTGAAGTACACTTTAATCTCTCTGTTACTATAAGAGGGGATGTCACAATGAATTCTGAATCATAACACTGAGAAGAAGGTATATTTGAATTTTTTCTTTTTATTGAAAACAGATAATTTTTTCATACAATACATTTCAAACACAGCTCGAAACAGTTTCTGCTCACTGCACTCCTCCTATCTGTCCTCAATCTCCCCTCCATTTACAACCCTCTTTGTTTCCTCTTCAGAAAAGAGCCGCCTCCAAGAGACCAAAACCAAACTGGACGAAAGAGATACAAAAAGACAGGGCGAAAACCCTCATAGAGTGGCTGGACAAGGCAATTCAATACGATAAAGAGTCTCAGGACAGGAGCCTATAACAGAGGGCCTCTGAAAGACTACCCAGTACGGTATCAGAACATATCCTGAGATTTATAGCCAAAATTTGGGCAGAGTGGAAGAAATCTTATGAAAGGAAGGGGAGATAGAAAGAACTGGAGGGAACAAGAGCTCCACAAGGAGAACAACAGAACCAAAAAATCGGGGTCTTTTTTGAGACTGATACTGCAAGCAAGGACCATGCATGGTGATAAGTTAGAACCCCTGCTCAGTGTACAAGCGGGTTCCCCAATAATAGGAACAGGGACTGTCTCTGACATAAACTCATGGGCTGGCTCTTGGATTACCTCCACCAGAGGGGGGAGCAGCCTTATCAGTCCACAGAGAAACACAAGTCCAGAGAAGCCAGTCCTGATGAGACCAGATAGACTAGGGTCAGATGGAAGGGGAGGAGGACCTCCCCTATCATTGGACTGGGGGAGAGGCATAGGATAAGAATAGGAGAGAGGGTGGGATTGAGAGGGGATGGGAGAGAGGGGTACAGCTGGGATACAGTTAATAAACTGTAATTAATAAAAACAAAAAATAAACAACAACAAAATACTCTCAAGAGCAAGTAAAAGAGTCAGAGATACACCTGTTCCCACTGTTAGGAGTCCCATAAGACACCAAGCTAACAGCCATAACATATATAGAGAAGAGCTGAGAAAAAGCATGCTTGTGGCTTCAGTCTCTACAGGCCCCTGTGAGTCTTAGTTGATTTGGTGGGTTATGTTTTCCAGGTGTCCTCCATCCCCTCTGTCTCCTACAGTCATTTTTCTTCCTTCTTCCACTGGATTCTCTGATAGCTGAGAGAAGGAACCCTACAGAGACCTCTAATTTAGAGTCTTTTCCCTTATATTCTTGCTGTTTATCTGTGTACTCACTCCCACCTGCTGTCTAGAATAAGCCCCTCAGATGATGACTGGATGAAGCATAGATCTATGAGTATAAGAAACATTTCATTGATTAAAAATCAATAAATGCCTTTTAAACAATAGCCAGCAAAATGGCCCAATAGGTAAGGGTACTTGCTTCCTATATTTCCATCATAGATCCTCTATGATTACAGAAGAGAACGAATCTTGCAAGTTGTCTTTTGGTCTCTACATGCATGCCACGGTGGCACATGTGAATGCATGAGTACATGGGCATACACACACACACACACACACACACACACACACACACACAAAGAATAAGAAAAAATATAAATAACCAAATATTAATAAAAATAAAGATAAAAAACTTGATATGGTAGAAAGTGTTTTTTAATTATTTTTTATTTTTTTAAATTATTAGTTACATTTTATTAACTCTGTATCCCAGCTGTATCCCGCTCCCTCATTCCCTCCCAAACCCTCCCTCCCTCATCTCCTCCCTGTCCTTTTACAAGTCCAGGGATTGGGGAGGACCTCCTCCCCTTTCATCTGGCCCTGTTTTATCAAGTATCTTCAGGACTGGCTGCAAAGTCCTCCTCTGTGGCCTAGCAGGACTGCTCCTCCCCTGGGGGGGGGGGAGGTCAAAGAGCTTGCCATTGAGTTCATGTCAGAAATAGTCCCTGTTCCCCTTACTATGAGGAACCAATTGGTTATTGAGCTACCATGGGCTACATCTGAGCAGAGGTTCTAGATTATATCCATGCATGGTCCTTGGTGGAGTGTCAGTTTCAGAAAAAAAAAAAAAAAAAAAAAAAAAAAAAAAAAAC
>NW_026596147.1:11892055-11913282 GCF_907164565.1 Psammomys obesus | reverse complement strand
AAAAAAAAAAAAAAAAAAAAAAAAACAAACCTGTGTCCAGAAATATTTGGTCCTAGTGGAGCTCCTATCCTCTCCATGAAAGTGTTTTTAATCCCATAACTTAATATACAGGAGCAGTAAAATTCTCATGGATTTAAGGCTGGCCTTGACAAGAGAAAAACCCTGTCCAAACAAACAAACAAAAAACAAACAAACATAACCTTTAGAGTATATTCCCAGGAGTGGTATAGCAGGATCTTGATGTAGCACTATTCCTAATTTTCTGAGAAAGCACCAGATTGATTTCCAAAGTGGCTGTACAAGTTTACATTCCCATCATTCTGCCCTTGCTTGAGTATAGAACTTTACCAGAAGCCTTATATAAGAAAGTTCACCTAGTAGATATATCTACAGTTCAAATACTGTAGATATTATCACTTTGTATCCTCTTACTATCCAGTAATAGCCAATTTTATTTATGATCTTTATAGCTGATTTTCTGTCTTTTCACTCAAGATTAATTCATGCCCTATAAATTTAGGTTGTATTCTAATTGCATTCAATTGAACACATTTTTTGTTGTTGTCTTTGAAGATTCCTTTGTGAGGTATGGCTTACTTATGACTTTGTTTAGTATTTGGATTTTTTTCCTCCCACGTTTTTCCTGTTATTAATTTACTAAGATTCTTTTGTAAATAGAAAAAAATATTTATCTATACTTTCATTTATTTTTAAACATTAAGCATTATTTCATTGTACTGTACACAGTCTTGATGTTTTTTTTTTTCTATAGCACATTGAAATAATTATGGTTTATTTCTAAGTGGAACATCTTATAAATGTAAATTATATAGTGTTGGTTGATGATATTATTGTTCTATTTGATGATTTATTGATAACTTGTTCAAATTATTGACAAAGAAAGAACTAACTTCCCACTAGATTTGTTTGTCCCTTTTTCCTGCCAGTTGTACTAGCTTTTATTTTCTGTATTTTACCACTCTGTGGTTTGATGAATAGATGTTTAGAATTGATGTGAATTCTTAATATAGTAAAACTTTTTTTTCCTTTTTTTTATTAATTACACTTTATTCATTTTGTATCCCCCCATAAGCCCCTCCCTCCTCCCCTGCTGATCCCACCCTCCCTCCCCTTTCTGCATGCATGCCACTCCCCAAGTCCACTGATAGGGGAGGTTCTCCTCTTCTTTCTGATCTTAGTCTATCAGTTCTCATCAAAAGTGGCTGCATTGTCCTCTACTGTGGCCTGGTAAGGCTGCTCCCCCCTCAGGGGGAAGTGATCAATGAGCAGGCCAATCAGATTATGTCAGAGGCAGTCCCTCTTCCCATTACTATGTAACCCACTTGGACACTGAACTGCCATGGGCTACACCTGTGCAGGAGTTCCAGGTCATCTCCACGAATAGTCCTTGGTTGGAGTATGAGTCTCTGGGAAGTTCCCTGTGTTCAAATTATCTTGTTCTGTTGCTCTCCTTGTGGAGTTCCCGTTCCCTCCAGCTCTTACTATTTCCCACTTCTTACATAAAATTCCATTCACTTTTTAATTAATGTTTTTTCATGCAGTCTATTTTGATTGTCTCTATTATATTACACTATACTTGTCACAAACTATCCTAGTGTTCTCTCATTTTTTAATGACTTGTACTCCACTCTTGAAGGGTATTACTGCTTGTTAGATAATCTTGGCTTGACAAGTATTTCCATTTTCAGGCTAGTTAAGCATTGTGCCTTAATACCTTTGTTCTCTCTGGTCTGTAACAGAAAAACCATGGTCACATATGTTTCTTTTTTAAATTTCATTTTACTTAAAATATTTTGTTTTGAGAGAATTAACATATAATTACATCAACCCCCTTCAGTTGCCCCTTTCAAACACTTCTCCCACAACCCATTTACTCCCTTTCTAATTAACGACTTTTTTTTCCATTAATTCTCTATCTCCTTCTCTCTCTTTTTCTCTCTCCCGAATGTGTAGGTATATCTTATTCAGTCTGCGTGCTTTTATTTTCTATGCTTTGGGGAGTGATAATTTGGCATCTGGTAATCAATGGGTGTCTTCTTCCCTTAAGAAGACTCTCTCTCCTGCTCAGCATTTCTCAGTTGCCTGTACTTCTTTGTGTATTTCACTTATCTTCTTTTACTTTTATCATATCCCCATCCTTTGTTTTCAGAAATGTATTTATGCTTCTATCTCTCTTTACCATATAATACTTTTCATGAAGCCCTGTTGCTTTTAATGAGAATATAAAGAACCATACTGCCCATGCTAAGAATAGAACACTTGGTTTTTATTTTCTGCTTAATAAGGTGATCCTGAAAATAGTATTTCTTGAGTTGAAGATTTTTTTTTACCAAATAATCACATATAACGGTAAGATTGCTAAAAACTGTGAATCTTAAAATAATTAACACATATTTATTATTAATATTATTAGTGTTTCTATTCCAGAAGAAAGATTTTATAGATATGCTTCAGGGAAAACTAGCATATTCCAGCAACACTCCATTTTTGTTTAAGTTTTCTTTAGTATAAACATTTTAAAAATCATGGTATTTTTAAAGAATTTTCATATCCTATTTGATCATCATAATGATGAGAACTCAACAGCTATTAAAAATTCATTGAATTCAGAATCAGAAAAATATTAAACAGAACCATAAATATGATTGCATTATTTGCATTGACTAACATTCAAAATGCACAACCCATTATAATTCTGAGAACTCTGTTAATAGGAATTAACAGTGTCCTGCTTGAGCTTCTATATGTGCATAAAATTAAACATACCTTCTTATCCATTCTTCGCTTATAATACAAACAGAAAGAACTGTACAATGTATTAAAAGTGTTATTACAAAACTGAGCATAACCTCCAAACAGATTAAAAGAACATATCTATTATTAATCCTAATGTCACCAAGCATATTTAATGTTGTTTTACCTGCTACAAATAATTGAAGTTGTAAAACCACTGTTTGTGCAAATATTGAGATACAGAGACACTCTTGATTAATGTCGTGGGTGGTTTAGGTCACAGGGTCTACATGGAGTGCTAAAATCTGCTTGTATATTTGTGTGTAGAAAACTGTTTTAAATAACCGTTGAAGCCTGAGTATTCTTTAGAGCTGTTCACAACATAAATGTAAGCAGCTGTCACCATCCCTAGCTACGTTGTTCAGCACGTTTTTAAAACATATTATTATTCATTTATTTTTAACAATAGATCAAATTTATTTGAAACTTATTCATGTATTTATTAATGTGAAGTGTGCAATTGGCAATTACTGTAAGATTTAAAATGGATAAGAGAAAATATGTTTTTAGAGGGCCAGAAACAGCTAAGCATCACGGAAATACCATATTGGTAAACCAAACAGATGTGCTGAAAGAACTTGAACAAGGCTATGCTCGTCTATGAAAAAAGTTTAGCACTACATAGTTTCACGTATCTACATAGCTGTCAAATTAGCACTTAAGCATTATGTCCTGAAGCAGATGGACAGCTTAGCCTTCATGTGGGCCCTCTAGTAAGGGAATTGGAGATTACATCTGACACAGACTTGCTTGCCAGCGTTTTATCGCTTTACCCTGGTGGAACTGCCTTGCCAGGCCACAGAGGAAAAGGATATGCACAGTCCCGATGCAACTTGATGAGCTGGGTGGATGGGAAAGGAAGCTTCCTTTTTCTGTGGAAGAGGCAAGGGATAAGGTGGAAGGAGGGAGGATGAGATTAGGAGGGGAGAAGGGCTGGGTGACACCCAGGAGTTAAAATGGAAAATAAATAAATAAATTAAAAAAAAAAAGAAACCATGAGATTATCACTAAAAATCTTAAAATTTTTGAGTTGATAGTAAGTTCAATATTCTTAAACCAGGTGAGGAGATTATACCACCATAAGGTACCAGATCATAATTTAGTCACATTTACCTAACTTATTATAACACAATAATCAACATATAATACTTTAATACATAATAAAATGTGTAATGAAACTATGTACACTTAGAATTTGTGAACATCACACCATCACACACTGATAAAATCAATGGCTTGTAATATTTACATTTTGTTTAATGAAGATTAAACGAATTAAGAAGCTACTGAAAATAGTTTCCAATTAGAAATGGTTCAAAGAATTTTTCTAAATTGTATGCTATTCAGTTCTCAATCAGCTGAAGATGCCATCAAGCCCTTACAGAAACAAATGCTGGAATATAACAAAGAAGTGTAAAGGGTGCAGTAAGAAAAGCATATTTTTTGTTTGCTTGTTTTGTTTTAATGCAATGTACCTTGACTTCATCATATTGTTTACGAACTTAAATGCTTTTACAACTAAAACATACAGTCTATACCTATTTGTCATTGGACGCTTCCTAGATGTTGCCTGCCTTGTCTGGCTTCTGTAAACTCAGTGGGAAAGGAGGCCTTAAGCCCTGCTGAGACTTGATGTATCAGGGTGCATTGGTATCCATGGCTGGCTTCCTCGTCTCTGAAGATAAGGGAAGGGGGTATATGAAGAGGTGGTTTTGAGTGTGGGACTGGAAGGAGAGAAGGGAGGGGGCTGCAATCAGGCTGTAAAGTGACTATATAAATAAATTAATGAAGACTAATGAAAGTGTTTTATGATTTGATTTTTCGTGGCCTATTTTATCACTTGTAACAACTTAGAAATTAGATAGATGATAGATAGATAGATAGATAGATAGATAGATAGATAGATAGATAGATAGATAGATAGAAAGAAAGAAGTAATGTCTTAGTTTTGTTTGGATGAGATAGTTGTGAAAAGAGAGAAAGACTGGCTTGTACCATACTAGATTCCGCATGCTTGTGGATCTTGGATTTCTATAACCTAGTTTAGATTGGAGAAAACTATGACAATCTTCACTGAGGGGTTTCACAGGAGTCACAAGTTACCTTCACATCTTGTCCCGTGACACTCAAGTTGATACAGCTTTCTATGGAAACAAAATCCTTAAAGCATATTTCAACAGATATCAATAAACATTTATAAATCAATACATTGAGAATATTTTGTAGTGACTCATTTCACTTTCTTCACAAATTATAAGTTGTACTGTTTTTATTGTTATCATTTTACCAATAAAGAAATTTAAATAGAAAAACTGAGCCAGGTCAACACAGGAAGCAATTTTCAAACAAAAACATTTATTCACATAAACGACATCCAAATTCTGTATCACTAATATAAAAATCCATTCATTTTACATTGTTCCCAATGTAGCTGAAGCACATTACTGAGTAGTAATTTAATGAGCAAAAATAAAATATGCAAATTAATTATAAATACTAATAAATGGTAGCACATAGCAACCTCAACTTCAAGTTCAATCTTTTTAAATTCATATTAGTTTAAAGAAACATTTGTAAATAAAATGTGCCGTGGGACACATTGAATAAAGCTGAAAGTTTCCATGACCTGAACTGACATATCACATCTTGTTTTATCACTAGCATAGCTTCCTCTGCTTTGACCTCTCTGTGTCTTCTATTTCCTCTTTGTGAGGTTGCCTTTAACACATGTGATATTGGGCAAAACTATTCCCAGCCCCATCATATATTTAACCATATCTGCACAAAAGAGTTTTATTCTTCGCTGTACTCCTTAAGTCTAGATATATGACAAAAATGTTCACAATAGCATTTGGTGGATTATGATACATGAACAAAAATAAACGATATCTGAAGAAATATTTGAAATATCAGAAGTCATTTAGAAGTAAGGAATATATGGTAGTATATTATCTCACGAAAAGGCTGTGGAAAAGTGTTACGGTATGACTTTGTTGCAGAGAAAGTGAAAGGAAAATGTATGAACACTATTTCTTTAGTTAAGCAGCGTACAACTTCTTAACTAATTAATGTGTTGAATATTTTTCGTTATCACATTTAAAAGTTTGTAGTACTCACAGGGAGCATAAAGTTACTTTTTAAATTAGATTACAAACTACTAAACACAATTAAGCTATCTTTAGGAACAGTGGAGGGATTCGAGATTATTCATGAGTTTTACTGGGGCATGGTGGTGAGGTCCATTTTACGATCTCACTCTTGGTGCAGAAATAAAGAACAACTGAGAGCAAATAGAAAACTAAATGCACACAGGCACTCTTCACTACCATCTTGCTCCTGTGTATGAGATGTGAAATAGCAACAGTTCAGAACTCAAGCAATGGAAACTGAATGAGGGAGTATTGTCAACGTTTTATTTATTTTTATTTACCTTTTAAGATGCTTAAAGGAACAGTCATAATTATGTTCTAAATAACTTAATGGAATTTTGGAAAACCAATATAAAAATATAAAGCATTGCTTCACAGATCAGATAACTAACTGTGCAGAAAATGTTACATAATAGTGACAACCATTTCCATATATTTTATAAATATTATATTTTCATGATATAGAAGCAATTTACGGTAATTCTTATCAATGATTTGAACATATATTTATATGAATTTCTAGTACATTAAAAAGAACTATAGTCTGTTACATACTTGTGAGTGTACTCCTATGTGCCCAAGCAAGAATGTATGTGCGTGTTTTCATTCAGAACAAATTGATTGGTTATAGTTCAAGGCAAACTTTAAGCAACAATTAACAAATATATTCATAACTGTCATTTTATCCTATGTGCTATTGCTTTGGCTTTGTATAGTGTGGAGGTAACTCATAAATTCACTAAAGGGAATGTTTTTAAAGCCATCAATCCTCTTGAAAAAATAAATTTCAGTAATATCAATGTAAAAAACATCTGAAAGATGACTCTCTCATGCATATATTCTGTCTATATGTGTAATGTAGGGACTGTGATCACAATTGTCACTGTGGATTTTTCTTTTTAATTTATAAAGACCAAATTCACACTTTTGAAGTGAGTGATTATTGCATATCTTCATTTAAGGTCACGCAAATTTTTGAACATGTTAATCAAAGAGAATACTTATTGTCATATCTTGCTGCTGACATTTAAGAAAAACTCTTCATGCAAATGAGGTATGTGACTAGATTACCGAAGGAGGATATCAAATACTTAGCCTAGAAATACAATGAAGTTCTCTATATTGACTGAAGTCCTTCATGTGCCTCTTCTTAAGTGCAAATTAGACTTGGAGTCTCCCCTTTGAAGTAGACTTATCCTTGTATGTAGGCTGCTTAATGCATACTGATATCTATCACGAATCAAAGTTAAAGCATCTACTTCAAGTATTTCCATGCACCTGGCTTTTAGTTTTTATTTAAAAAACTAATCTAAAAGGTATTCTCAGTTCATCAAACTATTTTTCCTTACCACTTACAATTGGCCTTTTAAAACTTAAAATATTAGTTCATTTTCCCCATAAGATAGCTCTGTTCAAATACTTGACTTAGTTATCTGATTTGATTTTTTTAATTTCTTTTTTTATTATTATTATTTTTTTATTAATTACACTTTATTCATTTTGTATCCCCCCATAAACTCCTCCCTCCACCCCTCCAGGTCCTACCTTCCCCCCTTTCTGCATGCATGCCCCTCCCCAAGTCCACTGATAGGGGAGGTCCTCCTCTCCTTCTTTCTGATTTGATTTTTAATGATTACCTATTTTGCTCTTATTTCCAAAGTCAATTTGTTATACAAATTGGATTTTATCAAATGGTAGCCCTCAATTGCATGTGATTTCGATGGAGATTTTATTCTCCCATGTTTTAAAAATCAAAAATACAAGGGATGGTGGCGTATAAGAGGCAACAGCAGTCCATACGTTCCTTTGCAAGAACACTTTCCAGAACACACTGGCTGACAGAAGGTTCAGTTTTTTCTGGGTTTACCCAGCATGAGTGAAAATTCCACACCTAAGAGTGTTTTATTTACCCACTTGTTCATTGGATATCATGCCATCATGAACAACAGAAAAAAGCCCGTTATTTAATCAAGAATGTTTTTTTTGTTGTTGTTGTTTTTTTTTTTTTCCCCCAAAGCTCAAATAAATAAGCAAACAAGGATTTGAGGCAAGGCTGGAATGATGCAGAATAAAGAGGCTCTGCTTTACTCTGGTTGTAAATATTTGTATAGCTTCTTCTATATCCCATCCTAATGCTGTGGTGTGGATTTAAAAGGCAATAGGTCATGGTATTTGCCAGTGGAGATCACTCAGATTCTACTCTACTTTATATCATAGATTTGTTATTTGATCATATCATCGTTCCCTGCTTTCTCTCTTTTAACTTTAAATCTGTCATTTTGTTCAGAAGGAAGCATGACACAATTTTAAGAAAAATATAATATTATCTAGCATTAATTTGTTTTCTTATTTGAGCATAATATAATTATACCCTATTATGATATCATAAAATATCCTCCCATGTTTTAAATTCTGTGTTAATTTTGAATGGGTGGCTCCTTGCTTATAATTTTATTGGCAACAGAATATTACTGGACATTAATGTGTACACAATCAGCCAATGTGACTCTTAGAAGCCTGCATATGACAGAGTGACACATGGGCTCTCAATACAGTTCTCTAAATTCATAACTGAAATGTTTGCTATAGATTTGAATTTTAGGGAAATAGACTCTGGAATGGAGATTTGTATGTGGTACAAATAAAGCATTGGGCAGAACTTTCAGGTTCAACTTTTGTGTGGCTCAAACAGAGTCAGAAATGAGGCTGGTGAATACGAGGCCAGGGTTTAAATCTTAGTTCCAAAGTTCGGCTTGACTTAAAAATGTCCTTAGCAAAGGTCTGGCTTGTGTATCTTTATACTTTAACTCACTCAGTCATGGGACACAGCTACTGTATAATGTAAATTAATTTTATAACACAATACATGACATACAGTTGCTCAGTACTTTACATACTTAGATCTACTAGTTTTTGTAAAATGTTGATAAGACAATGCCAGTAATTTCATGTTTGAGGAAACTTACATTGGAATTTAAATTAATTATTCAAGAGAATACAGTCAATAAATAATATTGTAGTCTCAAAATCTGGGCTTCTGAAGTTTAAGACTATAACTAACTGGTTTTCTGTCATATCAGGTATTTTTATTTATATCTAAAAGTTTGCCTTTCGGGTTAACACATGCCTTTCTGCATGAATTTTCATTAATACCAATATGTCTGCTAATGTGTCCAGGAAATGTTTTCCAGTGTCAAGAAAATATTAACATCTATTCAGGGTTGTGACAAATGATTGATTTGAGATGTCTCTGGTGAAACTGAATGACAACGTCTAGTATTCCCATCTACTAGATGTAGATAGGTGTAGATGTGAAGGTAGGTGGTCAGTAATTTTTGAAAAATATGACATGCTTTAAGCTGATCTTTTTGGCGCAGACATTATACTTGCTTTTTGCTACCACAATGTTGCTTCATTTCAGAATGTTTCAAGAAGAAGGAGTAATTTCAGTACTCCAATTTCTTAAAAAAAAAAAAATTGACCATATTGGTGACATTCAATCTTTCTCTTGAGATCCTGAGGTCACCATTATAGATGCTACTAAAAGATCCATGTGGCCTTTTCCGTACTACCACTATGGAGTGAGAGCTCTTAATTATACAAACACTGGAAAGCTGGAAAAAGCACTTCCTTGAGATGAAATTGACAACTACAAAGTCTTGTCAATATCATTGTGGAAAGGAATCTCCCGACACCTGGGAACAGCAAAAATGTCAGAATATATCCTTTGGATAACTCTAATATTAAAATGTGGGAGCTTGTTAGCTTCCTTGCTAATTGAGACAGCATTCACAGCACAGCTTCCAACCAAACTGTTCTGGCATCAGTGATGTAGGAGAAAAGTAAGACTGTGCCATTAATTTAATTCAAAAATAGTCAAGAATATTTCTGGCACTTTTTTGACAGAATTCTGCCTTTATCTGAGAAACATAAATGTGAAATTTCTCAGTATTTGTGAAGTTGTTATATGATTTGATTTTATAGTTCCAGAGTCACAAAGTATGCAAAATGTTATGTTTGTGTTCATCGTTGTCAGGAGGATATATGTAGTACATTAATGTGTCTAAAGAGATTTTCTTGTAAAGGTATTTAATCCTCAGCATCATGAATTATAGAAAAATGATAAGTGCACAGCAGGATTTAAAAGAATATACATTGGTGAAAATGTTATGATCATAGTGAATAAGTACTGATTTTCACAATTTTCTAAAGGATAAGTAAGTGACCCAAGCAATTAATTGACTTATTTAAAATAACACAGAGGTGAGCCTAGGATTTAAACAAGTCTTTTATTATTGTAAGCCATATTTTATGGTACATTGCCTGAAGGAGAGGTGAACAATGTATATGTGAGAAGGCTCTGTGTCAACCCTCACAGAATGTTGTCAAGAAGTCAGTGTTTGGGTCTGTGCTTAAACTGTAAAGCAACATCTGAATATAAGTAGAAAGAAAAAGGCATCAAAACACAGGCTACAATAGAAAAAAAAGAGATTTGCTTGTGAAAAAAGACGAAAATATGATTCTCTGTATAAGACTATGAAAAAGTATCATTTACTGTAGTCAATTCCTGAAGTGGAAGTTTCTAGTTTCTTTGAAGACTCAGTTGAGTCATGTGGTGTTTTGCTAGAAGCTGTCTTGTGAGAGGGAATGTGATGTTTTGATGGAGGCTGGCTTGTGAGAAGGCATGTGATAATTTGCTGTGAGCTCTCTTATGTGAGGGGCATGATACTGGTCAGCAGAGAACATCCATGGGTGAAATGTAAGGAAAAGAGACATCAGCATAGGTGCACTGATCTTTGTGCTTCGACAATTTACTTCACAGAAGGACATGTTCCAGAGAATGTCTTGGTGCAATCCAAGTAAATATCGTGATTTCACTGACTTGTCCTGATCCACTGAACTGTTGATCATGCTGACCTTTCTACTGGACTCCTGGTATCCAGACAACAAAGAAGACTCATCCCAAGAAACTACTTCTAAAATGGTCTAAAACCCCCTTTTCCTAATAACGTTCTTTCTTTCCTACCTCTGCTCAGTAAGTGGAAGGGAGGTAGAAGCATTAAAGAACCCTAAACAAACTAGATTTGGTGAAAAATCTAAGCCAACAAATTGCATTTAAGAATTCAGAAGGAAGATATCAGAAGATGGAAAAATCTCTCCCATGTTCATGGATCAGTAGGATTAACAGTGAAAATGGCCATCCTACCAAAAGCAATGTATAGATTCAATGCAATTCCCATCAAAATACCCACACAATTCTTTATAGAATGTGAAAGAAAAATTCTTAACTTCATATGGAAAAAGAAAACCAAAAAAAAATAACACAAAACAAAAAACAAAACAAAACCAGAATTTCCAAAAAGAACTTCTACAATAGCAAATCATCTGGAGGCATCTCCATCCCTGATCTCAAGCTCTACTAAAGACCAATAGTAATAAAAACCAAAAGGTATAGGCATAGAAACAGAATAATGGATCAATGGAACTGAGCAGAGGAACCAGAAATAAACCCACACACCTATGAACACTTAAATTTTGACAAAGAAGCCAAAACAAACCAGTGGAAATATGATAGCATCTTCAACAAATGGTGCTGGTCCAACTGAATGTCTACATGCAGAAAAATGAAAATATATCCATATTTACCACCCTGCACAAAACTAAAGTTCAAGTGGATCAAAGACCTCAATATAAAATCAGACATATTAAATCAGTTAAAAGAAAAAGTGGACCATCTCTCCAGCCCCCTTCCTGAGACTTATGGGCAACCTTTGAGCAGAGTCCAGGGAATCTTATGAAAGTGGGAAACAGTAAGATCTGGAGAGGACAGGAAATCCACAAGGACAGCAACAGAACCAAAAAACCTGAGCACAGAGGTCTTTCCTGAGACTAATACTCCAACAAAGGACCATGCATGGAGATAACCAAAACCCCTGCACAGATGCAGCCCATGGCAGTTCAGTATCCAAGTAGGTTCCATTGTAATAGGAACAAGGACTGTCTCTGACATGAACTGATTGGCCTGCTCTTTGATTACCTCTGCCTGAGGGGGACACAACGTTCCCTGGCCTCAGAAGAAGACAATGCAACCACTTTTGATGAGACCTAATTGACTACGATCAGAAGGAAGGAAAAGACCTCCCCTATCAGTATACTTGGGGAGGGGCATGGATGCAGAGGGTAAAGGAAGGGAGAGATTGGGACTGGAGAAGGGAGGAAACCACAGATGGATACAAAGTGAATAAAGTGTAATTAATAAAGAATTTTTTAAAAAAGGAAGGAAAAGCCTAGCACTCATTGGGACAGGAGAAAACTTCCTGAACAGAACACCAACAGCACAGGCTCTGATATCAACAATCAACAAATGGGACCTCATGAAACTGAAAAGCCACTGTAAAGTAAAAGACACTGTTGTCAGAACAAAACAACAGCCTACAGACAGGAAAAGGATCTTCACCAACCCCATATATGACAGAAGGCTAATATCCAGAATATAAAAAGAACTAAGGATATTAAAAACAACAAAACAAGTAATACAATTAAAAATGGGATATGGAACTAAAGAGAATTTTCTGTAGAGGAATATAGAATGGTGGAGAAACACTTAAAGAAATGCTCGATGTCCTTAGCCATCAGGGAGATGGAAATTAAAACAACCCTGAGATTTCAACTTACACCTATCAGAGTAGCTAAGACCAAAAACTCATGTGACAACACATGCTGGAGAGGTTGTAGAGAGAGGGGAACTCTCCTCCACTGCTGGTGGGAATGTAAACTTGTACAACCAGTTTCGAAATCAATCTGGTGTTTTCTCAGACAATTAGAAATAGTGTTTCCTCAAGATCCAGCTATGCCACTCCTAGGCATATATCCAAAATATGTTCAAATACACACAAGCACATTTGTTCAACCATGTTTGTAGCAGTTTTATTCGTAATAGCCAGAACCTGGAAACAACTCAGATGTCCATCAATGGAGGAATGGATAAAGAAATTGTGGTACATTTTCACAATGGAATACTACTCAGCAATTAAAAACAAGGAAATCATGAAATTTGCAGGCAAATGGTGGAATCTAAAAAAGATCATTCTGAGTGTGGTACCTCAGAAACCGAAAGACACACATGGTATATACTCACTTACAAATGGATATTAGACATATAAGATAGGATAAACATACTAAAATCTGTACACCTAAATAAACTAAACAAGAAGGTGGATCCGGGGTAATAGGATCAATCCTTACTTAGAAAGATAAAGGGGAAGGATATTGGAAGAATGTAAAAACAAGTGAAAGGAGAGGAGCCTACCACTGAAGGCCTGTGAAAGACTCTACTCAGCAGTGTGTCATAGCAGATGCTGAGACTCTTAACCAAACTTTGAGCAGAGTGCAGGGAATCTTATGAAAGAAGAGGTAGTTAGTAAGGCCTGGAGAGGAGAGGAGCTCCACAAAGAGAGCAACAGAACCAAAATATCTGAGCTCATGGCTCTTTTCTGAGACTGATACTCCAACCAAGGTATATTCATGGATATAACCTAAAACCCCTGCTCAGATGTAGCCCATAGCAGCTCAGTATCCAAGTGGGTTCCCTAGGAAGGGGAAAATGGACTGTCTCTGACATGAACTCAGTGGCTGGCTCTTTGACACCCCCCCGACTCCGAGGGAGGAGCAGACTTGCCAGTACAGGTAGGAGGACATTGCAGCCAGTCCTGATGAGACCTGATTAGCTAGGTTCAGATGGAAGGTGAGGTGGACCTCCCCTAATGGTGGACTTGGAGAGGGGCATGGGAGGAGATGAGGGGGGGAGGTCAGATTGGGAGGGAATGAGGGAGCAGGCTACAACTGGGATGCAAAGTAAATACAATGTAATTAATGAAAAAAATAAAAAATTAATAAAAATTATAAAATAAACAAAAAAAGAATTCAGGAAGTTGATGTTGCTAATGTTTCCTATAAAAAGAGGTTAGATATAATAAGTTTGCTTACTAAATTTTAACTGTTTGCATGTTTAGCTTTAGGCATCAGTGGTGTATAAAGTTTCATGAATTGGAAATACTCTAGAATAAAGCATAAATGGAAAAAATAGATATTAAAAATGTGGTTCAATTTTCTTTGTGTAAATGTGTAAGAGGATAATGACCTAGCCCCCAATTTATGCAAATCAGTTTATGTGCAGTTATTTGTAGAGTCACCTAGAACCCATCCTGTCCTCGTTCCATGCTGATAAGTCCTTGATCCTTGCCCTTCTTTTATAAGTCTCTGGGATGCATGCTTATTTACAAGAACAAATTATTTAGTTCTCATTTACCTTAGTACTTATTCATTAGGAGTAGGTGTTTGTTGAAATTTTGAACAGAGCAGAAGGTTAAACTGATGTATCCAACTTGTTAGCAAAAAAAGAGGAAAGGATATACTGATTGATAAAAGCACAAGTTACATGCTGGCATGGATTCCTGAAACCAGTTTTCTTTCGGGATTCTCTTTTTTTTTTTTATTTTTTTTTTCGGGATTCTCATTCAATCATTAAACTCACTGAACTATCCTTTACTGAATAAACTGGTGCAATTAGATTTTTATATTCCCTGAAACACAACTACTATATATTTTATATACGAACTTGGTAAAATTAATAAATAAGTAATAAATATATACATACATACATACATATGTAAGATACACACATGCCAGGTATTTCATGACACTAACAATAGATTATAATTTATTCTTCACTTTAACAAAAATGTGCAATGAATACAAATTTGAAACGAAGGATTAATATGTAACAAAATTATAGAATTGTCGATGCTATTGAGTTCAGAATAATAATGAAGATTTTACTAAAATAATTATTAAGTGTACTATTTTAACTTATTCATAATTTTTAATTTTTATTAAATTTCTTTGTGTTTTATGGAATAAGTTGTATCCAGACATGCCAGATCATAGGTGTCCAAAGATTTTAGGGGAAAAGAGGGTCACAGGGAATAGTGGTATGTGGTTGTGCAGAGCTGGGAGGAATGGAGGAAGAGAAAACTATCATCAGAATGTATTGTATAAGAAAATAACCTATTTTCAATAAAAAATGACACAAAGGAAGATATACTCTCTCTAAAAGTGTTCTACAAGTGAAATTTTCCAATTAAATTTGTAGAATCTTCACTAACCCTTTATCTGACAGAGGACTAATATCGAGTATATACAAAGAACTAAAGAAGCTGAAAAGCACCAAACCAAGTAATCCAATTAAGAAATGGGGAACAGAGCTAAACAGAGAATTCTCGACAGAGGAATATCGAATGGCAGAGAAACACTTAAAGAAATGCTCATCCTCATTAGCTGTCAGGGAAATGCAAATCAAAACGACCCTGAGATATTACCTTACACCCATCAGAATGGCCAAGATGAAAAACTCAAGTGACAACACATGCTGGAGAGGTTGTGGAGAAAGGGGAACCCTCCTCTACTGCTGGTGGGAATGTAAACTTGTACAACCACTCTGGAAATCTATCTGGCGCTTTCTAAGACAAGTAGGAACAGTGCTTCCTTAAGACCCAGCTATACCGTGGCTAGGCATATACCCAAAGTTTGCTCAAGCACACAAAAGGGATACTTGTTCAACCATGTTTATAGCAGCTTTATTTGTAATAGCCAGAAGCTGGAAACAACCCAGATGTACATCAATGGAGGAATGGGTACAGAAATTGTGGTATGTTTACACAATGGAATACTACTCAGCAATCAAAAAGGAGGAAATCATGAAATTTGCAGGCAAATGGTGGGATCTAGAAAAGATTATCCTGAGTGAAATATCACAGAAGGAGAAAGACAAACACGGTATATACTCACTTATATAGACCTATAAGATGTGATAATCATAATGAAATCTGTACACCTACAAAAGATAATCAAGAGATCAGACATGGGGTAAGATGATCAATCCTTGTTTAGAAAGACAGATGGGATGTGCATTGAACATATGACAGGAGTCTACTGAGCGCATTTGAAAGACTCTAACTAGCAGGGTTTTCAAAGCAAAGACTCATGACCAAACCTTTGGCAGAGTACAGGGAATCATAAGAAAGAAGGGGAGTTAGTCTGATGGGGAAAGGATAAGGGCTCCACAAGGACCAAATATATCTGGGCACAGGGTCTTTTCTGAGACTGACATTCAACCAAGGACCATGTATTGATATAACCAAGGACCATGTATGGATATAACCTAGAATCTCTGCTCAGATGTAGCCTGTGGTAGCTCAATAACCAACTGGTTTCCCATAGTGAGGGGAACAAGGACTATTTCTAACAGGAACTCAATGACTGGCTCTTTGGCCTCCCCACCCCCCAAGGGAGGAGCAGTCCTGTTAGGCCACAGAGGAGAGCTTTGCAGCCAGTCCTGAAGATACCTGATAAAACAGGATCAGATGAATGGGGAGGAGGTCCCCCCTATCAGTGGACTTGGCAAGGGGCATGGTGGAGATGAGGGAGGGAGGGAGGGACTGGGAGGGAATGAGGGATCGGGATACGGCTGGGATACAGAGTTAATAAAATGTAACTGATAAGAAGAAAATACAATTAAAAAATAAATTTGCAGATCCTTAAAACATATGGTATGTTAAAATAGTATCAATAAATTACTTATTTTCTTCTATCTGCAGCAAAAAATTATGGAAGTTGATTGCATGCTAATCATAAAAAGTAAAAGATTTGAAAGTACAAATCAGAAGTTTCACTTTGCATGGATGCAGGAACCGTATCATACCCCATCACTGTGTTCTTTAGGTATAAGGATGCAGGGCAGACCATTTCCACTGAGAAGAGATCTGTGTGGCCACAGTCCTCATGAATGAAGTGGCACCAAGTCTCCTCACCCTATAGACTTTGTCTGTGAGATTTACTATAAAAGGATGAGAATTTAGTGGAGATACTTCAGTATCAGTGAGGGGAATGTGAACTGTGGACAGCACTTGGATGAAGTGCTACAGAAACTACTGGAGGCCTTGAAAAACTGCACTATTAAAAGCTAACTGATCTTATCAAAGGATATTATGCAGCATTCTCAAAAATGATATCAAAGTAAGGATTTCTAAAACTGCCAATAATAATTTAAAACAAAAAACAATAACAGCAGTACCATTAAAAAGACTCCAATGTACACTTAATGTATGAAGCATCAAAAGCATCAAGACTGTTAAGGTGAATAGAAATGTCAAATTCTCTAACAAGGAATGGTTGTTGGATTGCGGTATTTGATTGAGCCTCAGCCATTTAGGCTACAGTCTCTGCTTGGTGTTGCTATTTGTTAAGAATGTTAAATGTTAAATGTGGAAGGATTACAAGTCTGTCAGCAGGGGAAGGCGCTGACAGTTTACAACTCCACCACACTTCTGGTACTCTGCTTCTTCATGGGTTGGAAATGTTACCTCTCAGCTTCTTGCCCTTTTGCCCACTGACATGCTTCACTCCACAACTGTGGACTCTCTCCTGTAACTGTAAACCAATATAAAGAAAGACCAATTGTGATCTTTCTACCACAAATCAATGTAAGTCATAGTACTTTATCACAACAACAAAAATGCAATTAATGTATGGACTGACTTCTGTTGAACACTAGTATCAATGTAATTCAGACAGGAGGGGAATCATATCCATAAGACCTACAGAGACAAGCCAATTAATGTAGAATCCCTCAAGAAATGTTGCTAATAATCTTTCTCAGAAGAGTAGAGGTAATTCACAGCAGAACAGTCCTCAGTGTCCTGGCTTCTAGATAGTGTGCTTTAAGTAGATTATCAAGCCTGGATTGACCAATATTTACAACATAAATTCTTTGGAAATTATGAACAAATATGAAGTTTGATCCTCACAAACAACAGAGAAAACACATATTTTGTAATCTGCCACAAAATGATGTGTGAACTAAATTAGAAATGGTATTAGTAACAGGGTTAAAAAACAAACAAAAAACAAAACACTGAAATGTTCCCTGAATACTCAACTGTGAAAACCTAGGTGTCACCCTGGTTGCTACACATTGAGATGCTCTGAAAAATTTAAGAAATGAGACCTCCTGTAATGGAATAGTATACTTTTGGCATGTTACTATATGTATATCTGCATAATGGATATGTATATAAACATCTCTGTCTCTGTCTTTACATCTATGGCTATATATCTCTATAATGTATAGGCTGTATATGTATGTGTGTATGTATGTCTATATCAATATCTGTATGTAGACGATGGACATGTATATAATATATATGTAGCTGCTGTATATGTTCCTGTGCATGTATATGTATATATGTAGCATACATGTGTGTTATGTGTATTTGTTTATAATGTATATATATGACTATGTATGTATTAATATATAAGTATATAATATATAAATATATAATATACAAAATAAATATAATAAACAATATATATATATGTGATGTGTATGTTTCTGGAGGGGAAATATATATACATATATATATATATAATTTCAAGTAACATTCTGTAAAATGCTATTATATATGCATATACTATAATATATGTAATATATAATATATAATACACTGTATAATATATAATTCTTTCTACATCCTTATTGTTTAGTCTCTGTTTCCTAACTGCTAAGGTGGGATTGTTTGATCTTTGCCAAGTACTCCCCTCTATGATAGACTGACTCATTTGAAACCATGAAACAAAATAATCCTCTACTCCTTTAGATTATTTCTTCCAGTAATTTTATTCACAGTGACATATAAATGAGACAGTGGAGGGACTGTATTAATACATCTGTCCCTCATGTACAAATTCAGAATTCGGAGTAATATTATGATATGCCAACCCATGTTCAAAATGAAGAAGATACAAAGATGTCAAGAAAAACTAAGACCCATCGTTTAGTACTATGATCTCGAAGTACTTATATGAAGGGCTACACACTGGCCTGTTGCCTGGAATCTGCCAGAAAATCATTCTTAAAAGCAACCCAGACATTCAGGAAAAAAAAAAAACTGAAATACTTGGTGTTATTGTTTTTCCAACATCAAGGCAAAATAAATTGATACTGTCCTCAGTTTCTTCCTTCTGGAATTATTAATGACTTTGATTAAGAGTCTTAGTTATGTGCAGTGCTTTCGCAGAGCCTTTGGAAGACAAAAACTTCAGCTTAAGAAGAAAATCATAGTTCTGTTGTAAGGGATGATTAATATTTATTATTGATATGTCTTCTGGTAAAGCTTGCTGTTAATCCTAAACAGCTGTATAACCAATGAACACAATACTGGGCAACAGTTACCTCCATCCTAAAACTCCAAGCTCTCATAGTTTCCTAACATTTAGATTTCCCACATTATACTTGTTTTTTGTGATATATTAGCTCCAGTCCATCTCTCCATGTCACTCTGAGATCTTTTCTAGCTCTGCTATCCTAGCTCTGCCTCTGCCCTTTTGCCTCCCACTCTTTTCCTGTTCTCTGGCTCCTCCCCTCTTTCCTGTCCTCTGGCTACTCCCCTCTCCCTCCTACTCCTTCCTCTCTCTTGCCCAACATTAAGGCTCGTTATTTTATTTTGGATATTTACACGAAGTTGAGACAGGTGATGCTTAGAATAAGTATCACAATGCAATATCTGGATTGAAAACCAGAGCATGGGGGGAAGAAATCACCAGTGTTTGAATGAAGAAGGGTAAAGTGTATACATTTCAAAACAACATTATACCAATACATGGGTCACAAAATTACTTGCTGCATATACCGAAAGAAAAAAAATAGAGCTTTAGTTGACATGTATGACTCAAGAAATATTACTTACTACAGTGATGGGTAAAACCTTGTTTTTACTGTGTTAGAAGGATGTAACCCCAGGTCAATAATTTAAACACACCCTGTTTTAATTACCTCCTAAAAGAGGAAATAATACACTAACAAAAGGGTTTTCATAATTATTAAGTGTAGGTAGTATTCAATATAATATGCAATAAAAGATGAGGATTAAATCCATATAAAATGTGTTATCCAGAGTGTAGCATATAGTGGAAAAATATTAAATGTCATTTATTAATGCATTATTAATATGTAACTTTTTATTATGTGTCCTCGTTAGTGTAAATGCATACTCTTTTTTAGATCAAATATATTTTGTCTAGGATGTTTATCTACCATGAATAATGAGGTCATCTAATAGCATGAATCTCAGTATTTCCCAGAGGGGCTACAAACAGCACAAGATACTGACCCCTCAGCAAGAATGGGGCAATTTGTGACCATATTATCATGGCATAGATTATTTTTACAGTTCTCTTTTCAAAGTTTTCTATCTGAAGTAATTTCTTCTGCATATATAAAATTATAATTATTGTATTTTACAAGATGGCTTGAGAGAAAAGGAGCACTTTTAAAGAGTTGGACTGTGAAATTGCCATTATCCTGGACTTGACCCTAGAATCATTATTCTCCAATTAGATAAGTTTCACACATGACTAGAGTGACAATGATGTGTAAATAATTTTCTGGTATCCAAACAATCTAAAATGTTTTTGAAGAAGAGCCACAATGAAGAAAATTACAACTCTGCGATCTTAGAAAAACAAAATGGACCACTTAGTTTTTTTTAATTATGTTTTTATGTATATCCAGAACATATTCTAATCAAATCTACATACAGTTATATGTATTACTGATAGATACTAACCATACCTATTTAATTTACTTATAAAAATGTTCTTGAAAGATTAGTCTTTTTACTCTTCAAATAAGATGTTTTTTTTTTCTGAGAAAAATGACCTTTTCTTAAAAATAGCTAGTTTATATAAACTTCTTTTTATATTTTTTTCCATTTGTTTCTTTATCACTTTACAACCTGATCCAAGGCCCCTCCCATTTCTCCTCCCAGTCCTGCCCACATGCCCCCTTCTCCCATTTACCCCTCTCCTTTTTCTCAGAGAAGGGGAGGCTCCCATGGGGTATCAACTCAGTCTGGCAACTCAAGTCCAAGCAGGACTAAGCACATCCTTTCTCACGGGGCATGTTAACTCCGTCCTGTTAGGAGAAAAGAATCCAGTGGAAGGGAACAAAATCTGAGACAGCCCCTACTCCCATTGTTTGTATTCACATGTTGACCACATTACACATCACTGCATATGTATAGGGGCCTAAGCACAGTTCAAGCATGTTCTTTGGTTCATTCTCTGATAGGACCCATGGTTCCAGGTTAGTTGTCTTTGTAAGTTTCTTTCTTTCTTTCTTTCTTTCTTTCTTTCTTTCTTTCTTTCTTT
>NW_026596147.1:11885966-11892045 GCF_907164565.1 Psammomys obesus | reverse complement strand
TATCTATCTATCTATCTATCTATCTATCTATCTATCTATCTATCTATCTATCATGTCCTTGACCCCTCTCTGGCTCTCTCTATACTTTCTTCCATATCTCAACAGAACTCCTTAGCTCAGAATATACTTGGCTGTGGTTCTCTGAGTCTGTTTCCATCAGCTGCTAGATGAAGCCTTTCAGAAGAGAGTTCTGAAAGCATAACAGAGTTATGTATGTCTGCAAGCCTAACACAGTTTCAGTAATACTGTCAAGGGTTGGTTCTCTTCAATGGGTTTCAAGTTGGGCCAGTCATTTGTTTTTCAGTCTCTCAAACTCTGCCCTATATTTATTCCCACACTTCTTTTAGGCAGGACACATTTTGGGTTGAAGGTTTTTTGAGTGGGTTGGTGTCCACCTCCCTCCAGTTGAAGTCCCACTTGGCTACAGAAGGTGGTGACTTCAAGCTCCTTAACCCCTGCTTCTTGGAGTCTCAGCTAGGATCACCTCCATACACACCCGGGAGACACCCTTGTTCCAGAGATGTCCCCACCACTGAATTCCATTCTCTCTCA
The DNA here is from genome assembly GCF_907164565.1 of Psammomys obesus. Taxonomy (NCBI): domain Eukaryota; kingdom Metazoa; phylum Chordata; class Mammalia; order Rodentia; family Muridae; genus Psammomys; species Psammomys obesus. The sequence continues at coordinate 11,891,493 of NW_026596147.1, read as the reverse complement.
GACTCACCCTTCTCTCAACTCTCCCACACTCTGCACACCAAATCCATATCCCATTTACCCCTCCCACCTCCTTTCCTACCCAGTTGCCTCCCTCCATCTGCTTCAAATGTCTTGTTTTATTTCCTGTCCTGCCTGAGATTCAAGCATCCTCCCTTGCACTCTACTTGACTTCTCTGGGTATGTGTATTGTATTATGGTTACCTTATACTTTATGGCTAATATCCACTTATAAAGATACTACATACCATTGTGTCTTTCTGGGTGTTGGTTACCTCAATCAGGGTGATCTTTTCTAGTTCTGTCTATTTGCCTGTATATTGGATGATGTCTTTGTTTTTAATCCAAGTAATAATCTATTGTGTAAATGTACCACATTTTCTGTATCGATCCTTCAGTTGAAGGACATCTAGGTTGTTTCCAGTTTCTGACTATTACAAATAAAGCTGCTAAGAAGATAGTTGAGAAAGTTCTCCTTGTGTTATGATAGTGTAACTTTGGATCTACACCAAGAGTGATACAGCTAGGTCTTGAGGCAGATCTATTCCCAATTTTCTGAGAAACCTCAAGATTGATTTCCAGAGTGGTTGTACAAGTTTGCACTACCACCAGCAACAGAGGCGAGTACCCCTTCCTCCACATCCTTGCCTGCATGTGCTGGCACATGTGTGGTCTCAGCCATTCTGGGGGGTATATGATGGGACCTCAGAGTCATTGTGATATGCTTTTTCCTGGATAATTAAATACACTGAACATTTCATTAAGTGCTTCTCTGCCATTAGAGATTCATCTGTTGATAATTCTTGGTTTAGCTCTATTCCCCATTTTTAATTGGTTTATATGGTTAGTTGGTGTTTATATATAGTGGATATTAGCCCTGTGTCAGATGTAGGAATTGTGAAAACCTTTTCCCAGTCTATAGGCTGTCGTTTTGTTCTGTTGACCTTGTCCTTTGTTTTATAGAAGTGTTTCATTTTCATGAGGTCCCATTTATTGAGTGTTGATCTTAGTGCCTAAGCTGTTGATGTTCTGTTCAGGAAATTATCTCCTGTACCAATGAGTTCAAAGCTATTCTCCACTTTCTCTTCTGTTAGATTTAGTGTATTTGGTTTTATGTTGAGGCCTTTGATCCACTTGAACTTTAGTTTTGTGCAGGGTAATAAATATGGATCTATTCGTATTCTTCTACATGCAGGCAACCAGTTAGATGCAGCACCATTTGTTGAAGATGCTCTCTTTTTTACATTGTATGGTTTTGGCTTTTTTGTCAAAATATCAAGTAGTATGTGAGTTTATTTCTGTGTCTTCCATTCAATTCCACTGATTTACTGCTCTGTTTTATTTCAACATCAAGTGGTTCTTATTATTATTGTTTTGTATTACCACTTGAAATTAGAGATGGTGATACAACCAGAAGATGTTTTATTATGCACGATAGTTTTAGCTATCCTGGGTTTTTCATATACTAGTTGAGGATTTCTTTATCCAGGGCTGTAAAGAATTGTGTTTGGATTTTGATAGAAATTTCACTGAATCTGCAGATTGCTTTTGGTAAGATAACTATTTTTAGTATGTTATTCCTATTGATCCATAAACATGGGAGATCTTTCCATCTTCTAATATCTCCTTTAATTTTTTTTTCTTTAGAGACTTCAAGTTTTTTTTCATACAGGTCTTTCGCTTGCTTAATTAGAGTTACACCAAGATATTTTATATTATTTGTGGCTATTTTAAAAGGTATTGTTTCCCTAATTTCTTTATCAGCCAATTTATTTTTTGTATAGTGTGGGCTACTGATTTATGAGATAATTTTGCACCGCCACTTTCCTGAAGGTGTTATCAGGTATAGGAGCTCCCAAGTATAATTTGGGGGCTCTCTTATGTATACTATCATATAATGTGCGAATAGGAATACTTTGACTTTTTTCTCTCTAATTTGCAGCCCATTGATCTCCTCTATTTGTCTTATTGCTCTGTCTAGGACTTCAAGAACTATATTGAAGAGTTATGTAAAGAGTGGAAAGACTTGTTTCGAAATTCTTATATTTATGTAAATGTCATTATATGCTTTAAAAAGACCATAATTTGTGTACATATTTAATTTAAGGCATCAATATTTTTCAGTTATTGGAAAATGTAGACCATTTCGTTTTATGTTCTTTATTACTCTGATAGCTTTTTTAAAAATCACATCTAACAGAACTTTCATTGTACTTCACATCGAGGTAAAAACGCTTGGTCAACAGTATAATAAGGCACTGTCTTAGAGGATAATATTTAATCATAGCCACATGAATAATATGAGCATTAAAAAGAAAATAAAACCCAGCAATTTCTTGCATCACCTCATTCATGTGTTTCTTGCTTTACATAATTCAACTTTGAAGTTATGCCAATTGTTTATGTTCTGAATTATTGTCATACTGCTAAATACAACTTCAAGTAGGAAAAGACCAATCTTTTTATTTATCATCAACCAATTTCTAAAGCCAACAAAAATAAATTACATTTCTGTAAAGTATTTATTGAAAACATTGTCTATTATCACTAATCTTGAACGGTGGAAGCCTAGTTTGAACCTAAACAAGGTATGTAAAGAAGTCATTGTTTACTTGTGTCAAATACACAACCAAAATTGCCTTAATCTAGAATTCCCATGAGCTGCAATCACAAATCTAAAAGCAAGAGTTATGCTTTGTTTCATTTTTGAATGCATTTTCAAAACCAAAAATATTGAGACATATAAACTACTCGCTGTATACTGAGTGAATGAAAGAATAATTGAATGGATAAAGGAATGAAATGTATAAATGTTGTTTTTATTTCCTCAGATGAGGAGTTGATATGGGAACCATACCAAAGCTTTAAAAACCCATGGCTTGGGAGGGACCCAGAGCATTTCTAGCCCCAGGCCTAGGCTTGGAAACTTCTACCCTCCTTACATTCTAATCTTCTGAAATCCTGGCCCTTGAAAGCTTTAGCTTCCAATTCCCATATGCTAATCTAGGCCTAGAATATGTTTTAGTATCTGAGAGTTACTACTGAATATGCTCACTTTTTTTGGATCTTTCTGAATTCTGGCTGGCTGGTTCAACTCAGTTGTTCTGACTCAAAACTTCTCACCAAGCTGACTGATTCAAATTGGCTTCTCTTGGTTTCTTACTAAATTGTTCTGCTTGGAAAACTGCCCCTGATGATATGGTTAAGTAAACAAACATAAGAGCCTAGTCTGGGTACATCAGCTAATGTTTGGAAGTCCTTTCCAGATGGAAACTTGATAACAATTTTCTCACCAACCTGTTCCAAGCAACAGCTAGATGATTATGAAAATGTTAGGAAGGTGTTGCTGGATACTTAGTTCCATGACTTAACAGGAACATTCAGAGGTGAGCCAAGCAAAGGTGAGGAGATGACTCAAGTTAGAAATTTGCTAAATGTCCTGGGTATTAGAGGAATTATATTTCCTAATTAGGGTGGGGGAGACACTAGGTACCAATAATTAAATCAGAATTTCCAGGATATGTAGTTTATCATCTCTTTATACTGTAACTGCAAATGCCGCTGACCATGGTCACTTGGTATGCTGGGTTAGATATTAGCTGCTTACTGAAGGTAGGTTTCCTTCTTCTTGATATCATTCACGAGTTAGCAAGAAACCTTGGGGATCGAAGAGAGAAAAAGAGGAAAATATACAGTGTGCAAATGATTGTTAAACATAAGAAGTTCTTAAAAGAAACGGTGTATGGGAAAATGAATGTAAAATCTTTTCACTGTGAATAAATAGATGTATAAATAGAGGTGACCTGAGTAGTCTCAGTACCAGAGTATGTGAGCTACACCTCTTGGTCCAAGTCTTCTTTCTTCAATGCCACACATCTTCCTTTGGGTTTGAACTCCTCCACCAAGGTTGGACTCCGGCACCCACAGTCAACTCAGTGCTGTATCTTCCACATGATGACAGTTTTCTCTTCCTCCATTCCTCCCAGCTCTGCTCACAGCCTCCCCTCTCCACAGATCTACTTTACGCCCATTTCTTCTTCAGAAACGAGTCAACCTCCAAGAGACAATAGCCATATGTAATAATAGCACAATGAAGAATACTAGATATTCTATTGAAAGCCAGTACTCAAAACTAGGAGTTATGTTGGAAAGGGTTTAAATCTACATTAAAGACTTCTATAATTATAAAATTGTGAAAAGATTCATATATTTATAAAAACATACCTATTTTAGAAGTCAAAATTTTATTAGACATTAAAGAAAAACTGTATAAAAATTGTTACATTTGTTATGTGGACTTTGGATTAATATGAATTTTATATTTTATAGTTTATAATAAAATCAAAATACATAGAAAATATGTTTATTAAAGTTCTAAGAGATAACTGATTCTATAGATATTCTAAAGATCTGCACAACTAAAGGTAAACTTTTCTTCCCCTCTAATGTCCTTACGTAAAATAACCTGACAATCTTCCTCAGTGCTAGATCTTACAGACTTAATCCTTGAACAGAAGTAATCTCATAAGAATTAAAGGCCATCGGCTTGCTGTATATTGCCTTTACTATGTTTAGATATGTGCCTTGTATTCCTGATCTCTCCAAGACTTTAAACATGAATGGGTGTTGGACTTTGTCAAATGCTTTTTCAGCATCTAAGGAGATGATCATGTGGTTTTTCTCCTTCAGTTTCTTTATGTGGTGGATTACATTGATGGATTTCCGTATGTTGAACCACCCTTGCATGCCTGGGATGAAGCCTACTTGGTCATGGTGGATGATATCTTTGATGTGTTCTTGGATTCGGTTTGCAAGTATTTTATTGAGTATTTTTGTGTCAAGCCGATAGCTTTATTTGTAATAGCCAGAAGCTGGAAACAACCCAGATGTCCATCATTGGAGGAATGGGTACAGAAACTGTGGTATTTTTACACAATGGAATACTACTCAGCAATCAAGAAGGAGGAAATCATGAAATTTGCAGGCAAATGGTGGGATCTAGAAAAGATCATCCTGAGTGAAATATCGCAGAAGGAGAAAGACAAACACGGTATATACTCACTTATGTAGACCTATAAGATATAATAAACATAATGAAATCTATACACCTAAAAAAGATAATCAAGAGAGCGGACATGGGGTAAGATTATCAATCCTCGTTTACAAAGACAGATGGGATGCGCATTGAACATTGACAGGAGTCTACTGAGCGCATTTGAAAGACTCTAACTAGCAGTGTTTTCAAAGCAAAGACTCATGACCAAACCTTTGGCAGAGTACAGGGAATCATAAGAAAGAAGGGGAGTTAGTCTGATGAGGAAAGGATAGGAGCCCCACAAGGACCAAAGATATCTGGGCACAGGGTCTTTTCTGAGACTGACATGCAACCAAGGACCATGTATGAATGTAACCTAGAACCTCTGCTCAGATGTAGCCTGTGGTAGCTCAGTAACCAATTGGTTTCCCTTAGTGAGGGGAACAAGGACTATTTCTAACAGGAACTCAATGACTGGCTCTTTGGCCTCCCCAC
>NW_026596147.1:11862130-11875966 GCF_907164565.1 Psammomys obesus | reverse complement strand
GTTTCTTGTTATTCCATACGAAGTTGAGAATTTTTCTTTCCAGGTCTGTAAAGAATTGTGTTGGCAATTTGATGGGAATTGCATTAAATCTGTAGATTGCTTTTGGTAAGATGGCCATTTTTACTATGTTAATCCTGCCAAGCCATGAGCATGGGAGATCTTTCCATCTTCTCATATCTTCCTCTAATTCTTTCTTCAGAGACTTGAAATTTTTTTCATACAAGTCTTTGACTTGCTTGGTTAGGGTTACGCCAAGGTACTTTATGTCATTTGTGGCTATTGTGAATGGTGTTGTTTCTCTAATTTCTTTCTCAGCCCTTTTGTCTTTTGTATACAGGAGTGCTACTGATTTTTTTGAGTTAATTTTATATCCGGCCACTTTGCTGAAGGTGTTTATCAGCTGTAGGAGTTCCCTGGTAGAGTTTTTGGGGTCACTCATATATACTATCATATCATCTGCAAATAGTGATAATTTGACTTCTTTTCCCATCTGTATCCCCTTGATCTCCTTCGACTGTCTTATTGCTCTAGCAAGGACTTCCAGCACTATGTTGAAGAGATATGGAGACAGTGGGCAGCCTTGTCTTGTCCCTGATTTCAGAGGGATTGCTTTAAGTTTCTCTCCATTCAGTTTGATGTTGGCTATAGGCTTGCTGTATATCGCCTTTACTATGTTTAGATATGTGCCTTGTATCCCTGATCTCTCCAGTACTTTAAACATGAATGGATGTTGGATTTTGTCAAATGCTTTTTCAGCATCTAGGGAGATTATCATGTGGTTTTTTTCTTTCAGTTTGTTAATATGGTGGATCACATTGATGGATTTCCGTATATTGAACCACCTCTGCATACCTGGGATGAAGCCTACTTGGTCATAGTGGATAATATCTTTGATGTGTTCTTGGATCTGGTTTGCAAGTATTTTGTTAAGTATTTTTGCATCAATGTTCATAAGGGAGATTGGCCTGAAATTCTCTTTCTTTGTTGAGTCTTTGTGAGGTTTAGGTACCAAGGTGATTGTGGCTTCATAGAATGAATTTGGTAATGTTCCTTCTGTTTCTATTTTGTGGAATAGTTTGAAGAGAATTGGAGTTAGCTCTTCTTTGAAGGTCTGGTAGAATTCTGCGCTGAAGCCATCTGGTCCTGGGCTTTTTTTGGATGGGAGACTTTTGATGACTGCTTCTATTTCTTTGGGGGATATAGGACTATTTAGTTGATTTACCTGGTCCTGATTCAGCTTTGGTGAGTCAAATCGATCAAGAAAATTGTCCATTTCATTTAGATTTTCAAATTTTGTGGCATATAGACTTTTGAAGTAAGTCCTAATGATTGTTTGGATTTCCTCAGTGTCTGTAGTTATGTCCCCCCTTTCATTTCTGATTTTGTTGATTTGGGTGGTGTCTCTCTGCCTTTCCTGTTTTTAATAGCTAATTAGTATTCCATTGTGTAAATATACCATAATTTCTGTATCTAAGGCTCAGTTGAGGTTACTTAGTTTGTTTCCAGATTCTGCTTATTACAGATAAAGCTGCTATGAACATGGTTGAGCAAATGTCCTTGTTGTATACTTGAGAGTCTTTTGGATATATTCCTAGGAGTGGTATAGCTGGATCTTGAGGTAGCACTATTTCTAATTGTCTGAGAAAGTGCCAAAATGGTTTCCAAAATGGTTGTGCAAGTTTATATACCTTCCAGAAATAGAGGAGGCTTCCCTTTCTCCACATTCTTTCAAGCATGTGCTGTAACCTTAGTTTTTCATCTAAGCATTCTGATGGGTGTAGGGTAAAATCTCATGGTAATTTTTATTTGCATTTCCCTGATGACTAAGGATGTTGAACATTTCTTTAACTGTTTCTCTGCCATTTGCTATTTCTGTATTGAGAATTCTCTGTTTAGCTCTATATCCTATTTTTTAATTTGGTTACATGTTTTGTTGCTGTTTAAATTCTTGTGTTCGAAGGGAGGGATTGGGATGGGAGGAGGGAGGAAACCATGGGGGGGGAGGGGATACAAAGTGAATAAAGTGTAATTAATGAAGAAAAATAAAATAAAATAAAATAAAAAATTGAAAGATTAAAAACTTACCTAATGTCAATGAAAATGGAGATAACTCTGATATTGTTTAGATAATTTGATGGTAATTTGGAAATGTCCAAAGAAACATGCTTATGAATTCACTTTGATTTATAAATATCTACCCCATAAAAATGTAACTTCCTGAGCATAAAGATACATACATTCTAAGATGTTTACTGCAGCCTGTATTTATAAAATTGAAACAATAATGGAATGTTAAATATCATACTTAAATAGAGTATGTGTGCTAATATAGATCATATTTATAATATATTCTTACATATAAAACCAAGTTTCAGAAAAATATGTATGGTATGTTAAAATAAAAGGCTCCATCCATATAAAAAAATTCTTGTGTTCTTCATATATTCTGGATATTAGCCTTCTGTCAGATGTAGAGTTGGTGAAGATCCTTTCCCAATCTGTAGGCTGTCATTTTGTTCTGACAATAATGTCCTTTGCTTTGCAGAAGCTTTACAGTTTCATGAGGTCCCATTTATTGGTTGTTGATCTTAGAGTCTGTACTGTTGGTGTTCTGTTCAGGAAGTTGTCTCATGTGAAAATGTGGTCAAGCCTCTTCCCCATTTTTTCTTCTAACAGGTTCAGTGTGTCTGGTTTTATATTGAGGTCTTTGATCCACTTGGACTTTAGTTTTGTACAGGGTGATAAATAAGGATCTATATGCATTTTTCTACATGCAGTCATCCAATTAGCCCAGACCATTTGTTGAAGATGCTATCGTTTTCCCATTGTATGCTTTTGGCTTCTCTTTCAAACATAAAGTATTTGTAGGTGTGTGGATTTATTTCTGGGGCTTCTACTGGTTCCATTGATCTACCATTCTGTTTCTATGCCAATACCATGCGGTTTTCATTACTATTGCTCTGTAGTACAGCTTAAGATCAGGGATGGAGCTACCTCCTGACAATTTGTTGTTCTACAGGATTGTTTTGGAGATTCTGGGTTTCTTGTTTTTCCATATGAAGTTGAGAATTTTTCTTTCAAGGTCTGCAAAGAATTGTGTTGGTATTTTTATGGGAACTGCATTGAATCTGTAGACTGCTTTTGGCAGGATGGCCATTTTCACTATATTAATCCTATGTATCCATGAGCACAGGAGATCTTTCCATCTTCTGATATCTTCTTCAGTTTCTTTCTTCAAAGACTTGAAGTTTTTTCAAACAGGTCTTTCACTTGCTTGGTTAGAGTCACAACAAATACTTTATGTTATTAGTGGCTATTGTGAGAGGTGCTGTTTACCTGATTTCTTTCTCAGCCATTTTGTGTTTGGTATACAGGAGGGCGTCTGATTTTTTTGAGTTAATTTTGTATCCAGAGACTTCACTGAAATTGTTTAGCTGAAGGAGTTCCTTGGTTGAATTTTTGGGGTCACTCATAATATCATATCATCTGCAAATAATGAAACTTTGAGTTCTTCCTTTCCAATTTGTATTCTTTTGATCTCCTTTAGTTGTCTTATTGCTATAGCTAGGACTACAAGTACTATTTTGAGGAGATATGAGAGAGTGGGCAGGCTTGCCTTGTGCTTGATTTCAGTAGGATTGATTTAAATTTCTCTACTTTGAGTTTGATGTTGGCTATAGGCTTGCTGTATATTGTGTTTACTGTCTTTAGGTATGTGCCTTGTATTCCTCCTCTCTCCAAGATTTTAAACATGAATGGATGTTGGATTTTGTCAAATGATTTTTTGGCATCTAAGGAAATGATCATGTGGCTTTTCTCCTTCAGTTTGTTTATGTGGTGGATTACATTAATGGATTTCCATATATTGAACCATCTCTTTCATGCCTGGCATGAAGTCTACTTAGTGCTGTTAGATGATATCTTTGATGTGTTCTTGGATTTGATTTGCAAGAATTTTAATGAATATTTTTGCACTAATGTTCATAAGAGAGTTAGGTCTCAACTTCTCTTTTTTGTTGGGTCTTTGTGTGGTTTAGGTCTCAGGGCTGACTGTGGCTTCATAGAATGTGTTTGGTAATGTTCCTTCTGTTTGAATTTCATGGAGTAGTTTGGGGAGAACTGGAGTTAGCTCTTCTTTGAAGGTCTGGTATAATTCTGCACTGAAACCATCTCGCCCTGGGCTTTTATTTGGAAGGGAGACTTTTGATGACTGCTTCTATTTACCAGGGGGATATAGGAATATTTATTCTATTTACCTGATCTTAATTTAACTTTAGTAAATGGAAACTATCAAGAAAAGTTTCCATTTCATTTAGATCTTCAAATTTTGTGGCATATAGGCTTTTGTAATAAGACCTAAAGATTTTTTGGATTTCCTCAGTGTCTGTCATTATGTCCCCCTTTTCATTTCTGATTTTACTGATTTGGATATTTTCTCTCTGCCTTTTAGTTAGTTTGGTTAAGGGTTTGTCTATCTTGATGATTTTCTCAAAGAACCAGCTCTTGGTTTCATTTATTCTTTGAATTGTTTTTGTTGTTTTTTGTTTTGTTTTGTTTTGTTTTTTGTTCCTAATTCATTTATTTTAGCTCTGAGTTGGATTATTTCCAGCCATCTATTTCTCTCAGGTGGGTCTGGTTCTGTTTTTTGTATTGCTTTTAGGTGTACAATTAAGTTGTATGTATGACATGTCTCAAACTTCTTTCTGGAGGCACTTAGTGCCTTGAACTTTCCTCTTAGCACTGCTTTCATTGTGTCCCATGATTTTTGGGTAAATTGTGCTCTAATTTTCAATGAATTTTAGGAAGTCTCTAATTTCTTTTATCATTTCTCCCCTGACCAAGCTATCACTGAATAGAGAGTTACTTAGTTTCCATATGTATGTGGACTTTTTTTTTTTTTTTTTCTATTTCTGTTGTTGTTGAGATCTAGTTTTAGGCCATGGTGTTCTGATAGAACACCATGGATACAAGGGATTATTTTGTTCTTTTTGTATCTGTTGAGGTTTGCTCTGTGCCTGACTATATGGTTAGTTTTAGGGAAGGTTCTCTGAAGTGCTAAAAGAAGATATACTCTTTTTAGTTTGAAAAAAAGTTCTGTAGATGTCTGTTAGGTCCATTTGATTTAGGAACTAGGTAAGTGTCATTTTTTCCCTATTTTGCTTCTGTCTAGATGATCTGTTCCTTGGTGAGAGTGAAGTGTTGAATTCTCCAACTATTAAGGTGTTGGGATCCATGTGTGATTTAAGCTTTAATAATGTTTCATTTACTAATGCAAGTATTCTTGCATTTGGGGCATTGATTTTCAGGATTGTGATGTCCTCATGGTTGATTTTTCTTTTGATGAGAATGATGTGCCCCTCCTCATTTTTTTTTCTTTTGATTAATTTTGGTTGAAAGGCTACTTTATTCAATATTGAGATAGCTACCCCAGATTTTTTTTTTCTGGGTCCGTGTGCTTGGAAAAGATTTTTTTCCAGCCCTTTACTCTGAGGTTGTATTCATCTTCCTTGCAGAGGTGTGTTTCTTGTATGCAGCTGAATGTTGGATCCTGTTTAAGGAACCATTCTCTTAGTCTGTGCCTTTTTATTAGAGAGATGATTCTGTTGCTGTTGATTGATAATAGTTACCAATGAATGTTAGTTCCTTTTATTGGGGAGTTGGTGGTGTTACAGTGTTTCAATGCTTCTTTTCTTTTAATTCTTTGTAGTGAGATTATCTATATCCTGTGTTTTCTAGGGTGCAGTTGATTTCCTTGGATTGGAGTTTTCCTTCTATTATCTTCTGTATGGCTGGGTTGCTGTGCAGGTATTGTTTAAATTTAGTTTTATCATAGAATATTTTGTTTTCTCTATCTATGTTGATTTAAAGCTTTCCTGTGTATAGTAGTCTGGGTTAGAATCTGTGTTCTCTTATAGTCTGCATGAAATCTGCCTACTCCCTTCTGGCTTTCACAGTTTCTGTTGAGAATTCTGGTGTGATTCTGATAGGTCTACCTTTATATGATACTTGGCCTTTTTTCCTTGATGCTTTAGTATTTTTTCTTTGTTATGTAGATTTAGCATTTTGACTATTATTTGATACAAGGAGTTTCTTTTCTGGTCTAGTCTAGTTGGTGTTCTGTAGGCCTCTTGTATATTAATAGACATCTCTTTCTTTAAGAAACTATTTTCCTATGTTTTTTTCTTGAAAATATTTTCTGGACCTTGGACCCTAGAATCTTCTTTTTCTTCTATTCCTATTATTCTTAAATTTTGTCTTTCATGACATCCTTGATTTTTTTGGATGTTTTGTGTTTGGAACTTTTTATTTTACATTTTCTTTAAGAGATGTATCAATTTCTCTAAGTGTATGTTCAGCATTTCAGATTCTCTTTTCCATGTCTTGTATTCTGATGGCATGCTTACTTTTGTGGTTCTTAATCTTTTCTCTAAGTTCTCCAGCTCCAGGATTTTCTGATTGTTTTCTATATTGATTATAATTCTTCTTCTTCTTCTTCTTCTTCTTCTTCTTCTTCTTCTTCTTCTTCTTCTTCTTCTTCTTCTTCTTTTTTAAATATGTCTTGCATATCTTTCAGTTCTTTGAATGTGGATTCCTGTCTTTTCATGATGGCCTCTATTTTTTTGTTTGTTTGTTTCCTCTCTCTATGCCACTACGTGTACCTCTACTTGCCCCACTGTAGCTGAAGCTCTGGAAGGCTCACCTGTGCCTTTTCAGTCACAGATCATGGAGGTTTGAGTGAGGAGTTCCTGCTTGGACTAGCTGTTGTCCTGAAACTACAGCTCAGGGAGGCCTGCCTGTGAGATTTCAGTCACAGCCCATGGAGCCTAGTACTTGTGACAACCACTGAGACCTCAGCTGAGCTTGGAGCAAGGGGAAGTACAGGAGTAATAAATATTTGCAACCCTCAGTCCCTGAAGGGGTCCATGGGTGACCTGGATCTAAATTCTCCCAGCTTACAAGTTGTCCCCTCTTCTTCAGGAAGCTTCACAGCAGATGTTCTGGATTCAGCAACCACTCCACTCACCCATTTCTGAGTTTTGGATCCTGTGACCCTCAATAAAGTACAAGCTGGCCATGTATATCCTGGACTGACCCCACACCCAATTTTTTATTTTTAATGGAAGATATTAATTTTGCCATACAGGCTACTCTAACAAAAATTCTATAGACTGGGTATCATAGGACAACAGCAATTTATTTCTCACAGTTTCAGAGGTGAAAAATGAAAGAACAATGTGCAGGAAGATTTTGTGTCTGGCAAATACCTGTTCACTGCTATTTCAGAGACAGTCATGTTTCTACTACCATACACACAGAAAGGGTGAAATATATCCCATCAATGATGAAAGACTCCATTTTCCTTTTTTTTTTTTTCCTAGAAAATCACCACATCATTACAATTTCACCCCGGGAATTATAATATTAGCATATAATTTCAGGAATAGTAGATGTTCTATCACTGCATTCTAACTGATTCTGATTCCTAGCATCCTTTATTTTTTAATACAAATTGAATAAACTGTAATTAACATAAAAATAAAAATTAAATTAAAAGTGTTAATTTTATCTTAATGGTCATGAAATCCTAAATGTATTTTATCAGTAACTCAAAAATTAGTGAATAAATCTTTCTATAAATATTAAGTTCAGATAGGATGACCCTCAACATTTTATATGTTGTATGGAAAATATAATCTATTTGGCTAAAATACCAACACAATTCTTTACACAACTGGAAAGAACAATTTTAACTTATTTTTTATTTTTATTTTTATTAATTATACTATATTCATTTTGTATGCCCCCATAAGCCCCATCCTCTTCCCCTCCCGATTCCTTTCATCTGACCCTAGATTATCAGGTCTCATCAGGGCTGGCTGCAATGTCCTCCTCTGTTGCCTGGAATAGCTGATCTCCTTCAGGGGATTTTATCAAAGAGCCTGCCTCTGATTTCATATCAGAGACAGTCCCTGTTCCCCTTACTAGGTTACCCACTTTGATAATGAGCTGCCATGGCCTACAACTGAGCAGGAGTTCTAGCTTATATCCATGAATGGACCTTGGTCCTTGATTGGAGTATCAGTCTCAGAAACTACCCCTTTGGCAAGATATTTTTGTTCTGTTGCTCTCCTTGTGGAGCACCTGTCCTCTCCTGGTCTTATTAACTCCCCCTTCTTTCATGTGATTCCCTTCACTCTGCCCAAAGTTTGGTTATGAGTTTCAGCATCTGCTTTGATACCAAGCTGCATGGAGTTTTTCAGAGTCCCTCTGTGGTAGGCTACTGTCCTGTTACTTGTTTTCTCCTTCTTCCAATGTCCATCCCATTTTTCTTTCTAAATGGGGATTGATCCTCTTACACCAGATCCACCTTCTTGTTTAGCTTCTTTAGGTGTACAGATTTTAGTATGTTTACCTTATATTATAGGTCTAGTATCCACTTATAAGTGAGTGTATACCGTGTGTGTCTTTCTGCTTCTGGGATACCCCAATTTTTATTTGGATTACTTAGATTATTTGGATTAATTGATGTTTAACTTACCGGGCCACAGAAGATGACAATGCAGCCACTCCTGGTGAGATCTGTTAGACTAAGATCAGAATAAGGAGAGGAGGACCTCCCATATCAATGGACTTGGGGAGGGGCATGGGAGGAGATGAGAGAGAAAGGATGGACTTGGACGGGGATGAGGGATGGGTCTACAGCTGGTGAAGAAACAAAGTGAATGAATCTTAATAAATAAAAAGAAAAAAAAAAGAAAAAGAAAAAAATCACCAATTTGGGGTGTCAAGAAATAAGGCAATTTGTTATTAATTTCTTAGAATATTTTATGAATATTACTGGTGGTTTATATGACACAATAAAAACTCTCTATGGTTTGCTTGCTTGTTTGTTTGTTTGCTTAGACAAGGTTACTCTGTTTAATAGAGCCCTGGCTGTCTTGGAACTTAGTTTGTAGAACAGGCTTGCCTACCCATCTACCTCTGCCTCCTGAGTGCTGGGTGGAATATTATGCATATGCTAACACAGCAGGCTCTGTAGGGTATTTTGTAAACATTTTGGTGTCACTTTGTGTAAAAAGACTGCCCCCTTTATTGGAGCCTACAGATTTCTAATGAATGACTAAAATGTAACGAGATACATGGCATTTCTCTTTACATGTCATGTTCATAGACTCCTGATATTTTTATGTGCAATTCACATTCAACTAATTTAAACATATAAATGGGTTTAATATCTTAAAATTAAATCCCCAGTGCTATAAGACAGGGTTAAAGTTAGATTGTTACTCATTACTCTTAATGAGTATCTATCTATCTATCTATCTATCTATCTATCTATCTATCTATCTATCTATCTATCATCTATCTAGATATTCTATCTAGATAGTATCTATCTAGATATTCTGTTACTACCCTTCTAATTTCCTTTCAGCCTAATATAGTCTGTTAATTTTAACCTGAATCTCCAGACAAACACTGAGTACTAGTCAATGAGTAACTCAGTTTTTTTCTGGGTTAAATAACCTCCTGTTATTCTGGAAACACCAAGGTTGAGAGCACGTTTACCCACAGGGCAAAATTTTTTTCTGAAATTTTGCCCATTGCCAGTTATTAATAAGTGACTTTAGTGTATTCCAAGGGAAAAAAAAAAAGAAAAATGCATCCTTGGTAAAAATGGAAAATCCCCAAAAGAAGAATAAAAATGAGGAGGAAAGACAAACAGAGGAGGAACAAGGGAAAGTGGAAGAATAGGAAGAAGAGGTAGAAAAGAAAACAGTACTGCTCCATTTTGTGAAGTCAAGGAATTCATAGATTGATATCTTCAAGAAACACTCTTGAGCACCTTCCACATAATACATAGCTTGGGCTCAATTCTCTTGTTTGTTATGTGCCCTACTATAGGTAGTATTATGTTAAAGTTGATGAGGTGACACGCTAGGATTTGTGGTGATTTCCCTCAGGAGAGGATAAAGATTACACAGATTGTGAGGTCCAGAATAATGGTCCTCTTTATAGCACTACATTACATTATTGCCTTTTTTACTGAAGAGTATAGTAGCTGGGTAGTGTTGTTTTGTTTTGTATTAATATAGAGTCTGCATGTCAAGTTCATGTTCAGTTAGAGATGGTCATCTAATAGGTGTTTTTCAAAGAAAGTAGAAAAGTGGCAATGTTTCCTTTTCCTTTTCCGTAGTGAAGAGTTTAGGATGCAGTAGTGGGTATCAGGGCCTCCCTCTCTTATTCGTAGCACTTTTGCCCTTGAAAACATTCAATACAAAGGCCTGAGAGATGATAGATTCATAAAATGAAGAAGCCTGACTCACTGAAAGATCACTTGGTATAGAGCCATCCATTGAAGATGAATAATCTATCAAAGCGGCTATATGAACATAAAGTAAGTTTCTAAGGCATTCTGTTATGATGTATTTGAGTGTTTTTGTTACAGCCTAGGAAACAAGGTATGAAAGTTAACAGAAAACACACACACACACAAAACAAACAAACAAACAGAAAATGAAACAAAATAAATAAAGAGTGCTTGTTTCCTTCAACAGATAAATTAATTCGCATTTGTAGGAAAAGTGCATAACCCAAATTTAATATCAAACAATCTAAATTTGGGTAAAGTTATAAAGTAAATGGCAAACCACAATTACATAGACAAAAGGAAAAAATATAAGGAGAGAGATGGCATCACTCCAAAGAAGGAAAGGATTCTGTGAATGTAACCCTTACATGCAGACACTCTGATTTTCCAAAACATTAGTTAGTAACAATGTCTAATGATGAGATAATACAGCTAATTTCAATATTAGGTGTACTTTAATATATGTGCTATTAGAAGTCACCAGCTCATTAGTTCTCAGAAATACATGAGGACTTAAAATCTTGAATTAGTGTGCAGTCTAGAGTAGACGATTTCTTACTCCTCCTTTCTCTCCCAATCAGCTACATGATTAAACATTCAAAATTATTTATGAAATATTTGCAACTATGAGTAGTCCTGATCTTGGACTCTCAGCTGTTTAATTGGTAAGATCTCCCAGGATCTTTCACTGTCTAGTCCTTCTCCCGATGCAATATCACCTCTACAGTTCCTATAAATTATGTTTATTTTGTCCCTTTGATGGTTGTCATTCATCAGGCTGCTGTGCTGGTCATAGACACCACTTCTATCATTACTGCTACACTCCAAAGTCTCATTCTTCTACAGAGTCATAGCTGGCTACTATTGCCACTGCCTGCCTTGAAAATAGTAATTATTTCCAGGAATTTTTATCTTCATGAGAACATAGAAAAATATTTACTAATCTTTTAACCAATTTTTGCAAAAAGAATTACATAGATAATTAAACTATATTAATCCTGTAGCACAATTTGTGTTTTTTTCTGTTTATACTTATTTCTTTTGCTTTTTAATTATTATATAAATTAATAGTTATACCTACGTTTACCTACAGGCATGTGCACATGCCAGCGTTTGTGCTCTTGTAGTTCAGAAGAACGTCTTGAATATGGTTAAGTTGGAATTATATTTTGCTGTGTCTGCCAATATGTGTGCTAAGAATCATAAGTTGGTCATTTTCAAGAACACTCTCTGTGTTTAGCTTTTGAGCCATTTATTGCAAACATCACAATTTTAACGGGGGAAAAAAAAGAAATAAATTTGGAGTTACCTTTGCATTGTGCATCTGACCACTGAGCAATATGCAAACCCACTTGCTTTCTTCTGATATAATATTTACCTGAGACTATTGCTAAAAGCCCACTTCTTTTTCCCTGGAATTAATCATTTTTTTGGGAGCCCGAGAACGTCAGGCGGTCTTTATACATCTTATTCTCAGGTAATACATATCAAGATATCATACTATCAAGTATCATATTTTCCAGCCCAGAGCTCAGACCAGGATAGTGCTGAAGTTACAGATTTTCCTAAGCTCCACGTAAGATAATTATTTTATCTGAACCCACTAAGAGTTCAGTATCACTTGAGAATAAAAAACAAAACAAAACAAACAAACAAACAAAAAAACCTGTGTGCTCCAATCAGCTTGAATATTCCTCTCATTCAGTTTCCCTGTTACCATTGACAGAGGTGAATTTGAGCCCAGGATCTCTACATAGTATTAAAAATTTAATGGCAAAACTCTCAATGGCCCAATTGTATGCAAGGAAATGGGCGGAAGTATTGGGGTTAGTATATTCGCCGTTCATCTGTATATGTGTATATGTGCAAATGTGCATCTCTGTATATATAATATGCATTTACATAATCACATATATAACATATATAAAGAAAATGAATGTATTTAATATGTATGACTATATATTGCAAAGCAAGAGATTCTTATTATTTGCGTTCCCCCAGTATAGTTTATAAGGTAAACACTTCGATGCTAACATTTTTTTTAAATGGAAGTGTGCCCAAAGGTTAAAATCTGCAACAATGTGTGTAGGAAACTTGTGGGGGTAAGCAGATACATAGAGTAGGGTCAGGCTGGCCAAGAAGGGGGTTAAAAAAAAATAGATTCTATTTGAAAAACGAAATAATGAAACCTATCTCTATATAACCCAAGCAACAAAAATTACGTGTAAAATTAATATTATTTGAAATGTATTGGAAAAAATGGGGGATTTTACTTTTTATATGAAATAGGTGTTCTCAATAGCTTTAGAATTTCTTCTCATTTTGGTTATTTAGGAGGTTCAGTTTGGTATTAAGCAGATATGTGTATGGCATCATTCTGTTTCTATGCAGTTAGAGGTTAAGTGAAGGTACTACCATTAAAACAGATTATCCTTGCACTCCGCCCAAAGTTTGGATAAGTCTCAGCATCTACTTTGATACACTGCTGGGTAGAGTCTTTCAGAGGCCCTCCATGGAATGCTCCTGTCCTGTTGCCTGTTTTCTCCCTCTTCCAATGGCCATTCCATTCACCTTTCTGAGTGAAGATTGATGATCTTACCCAGGATCCTCCTTTTTTCTTAGCTTCTTAAGGTGTACAGAATTTAGTATGTTTATCCTATATTATAAGTCTAACATCCAATTATAAGTGGGTATATACCATGTGTGTCTTTTTGCTTCTGAGATACATCACTGAGGATGACTTTTTCAAGTTCCCAACATTTGCCTGCAAATTTCATGATTTCCTTGGTTTTAGTAGCTGAGAAGTATTCTGTTGTGTAAATGTACCACGATTTCTGTATCCATTCCTCAGGTGACAGACATCTGCGTTGTTTCCAGTTTCTAACTATTACAAATAAAGCTGCTATGAACATGGCTGAGCAAATGTCCTTGTTGTAGGGAATCTTGTGGAAAATGGGGAGATAAAAAAAGATCTGGAGGGGACAGCAGCTCCAAAAGGAGACCAACAGAACAAAGAAATCTGAGCTCAGGGAGACTGATATTCCAACAAAGGACCATTCATGGAGATAAGCTAGAAGTCCTGCACAGATGTAGCCCATGACACCTCAGTCTCCAAATGGGTTCCCTAGTAAGGGAAATAGGGACTGTCACTAACATGAAATCAGTGGCTGGCTCCTTGATCACCTCCCCCTGAGGGGGGAGTAGCCTTACCAGGCAACAGAGAAAGATAATGCAGCCAGTCCTGATGAGACCTGATAGGCTAGGGTCAGATGGAAGGGGAGGAGGACTTCCCCTTTCAGTGGACCTGGAGAGGGCTATAGAAGGAGATTAGAGAGGGAGGGTGGGAATATAGGAGGGAGCTACAGCTGGGATACAAAGTAAAATAAACCTTAATTAATATAAAAAAGAAAGAAAGAAAGAAAGGAAGGAAGGAAGGAAGGAAGGAAGGAAGGAAGGAAGGAAGGAAG
>NW_026596147.1:11799188-11862120 GCF_907164565.1 Psammomys obesus | reverse complement strand
AAGGAAGGAAGGAAGGAAGGAAGGAAGGAAGGAAGGAAGGAAGGAAGGAAGGAAGGAAGGAAGGAGAAAGGAAAGAAGGAAGGAAGGAAGGAAGGAAGGAAGGAAAGAAAGAAAGAAAGAAAGAAAGAAAGAAAGAAAGAAAGAAAGAAAGAAAGAAAGAAAGAAGAAAAAAACATTATCCATAAAGCACAATGATACTTCAATGTAATTATTGGTACTGGATTGGCAATATTTTTGATCTCTCATAAATATCTGGCCAAGGGATCCAAGATGGTGGTGCCTACAAAACTAGGAATCTAAAAAGCAGCTCAGCAGTGAGAGCAGTGGACCCCAAAACTCAGACATCTGTGTTTCTCAGGTGAAAGGACAATCCGCGGGATACTTGAAGATCCATCTTAAGGCCACCTACATAATACTAGGGAAAATTCCTGGGCTCCTGCTTGGCACTGACACAGCCCTAGGCTACCCAGGCAATCTCATCATCTGTGGATACCTTCCGGGGACCCACGGTGGCTCTCTTGGCTCTGACCCTGCAGCTTTAGGCCACACGCCCAAACTCACCATCTGTGGAAATATTTCTGGGACCAGCAGCTGCACCACAGGGGAAAGGGGGGAGGAGTCCTGCCCTACAGCCTTAGGCCTCCCACTTGGCCAGACACACCATCTGTGGATACCTTCCAGGACAGTCAGCAGCAGGGCACATTCGAGGTTCTGACCCCGCAGGCAACCGCCCAAGCCCACTTTCTGTGGATATCTTCCTGGAACCAGAGCCAGGCCGCTTTGACCTTGGATGCTCCCTCTCACTGCCTATGGAGAAAATACCTTCCTGTACTCTGGGTGAGTCTCCAAACCTGTGTGCTGACTCTCACAGTCCTGAGTACTAGAGGTGCCTGTTTCCAAACCTGGAAGACCACACTCAACATCTCGTGGACACCTTCCTGGAGGTCCTTTGTGGAAGGCTCCTGTCCTGTTCTTTTTCTTCTCATACTTCCTATGTATATCTTGTTTGTCCTTCTAAATGAGGACTAAGATCTTCCTTGTTGCTTAGCTCCTTTAGGACTACAGGTTTTAGTATGTTTATCCTAGATTATATGGTTAACATACACTTATAACTGAGTATATATCATGTGTCTTTCGGCTTCTGGGTTACCTCAGGAAGATCTTTCTACTTACTGTCCACCATTTGCCTGCAAATTTTATTATTTCCTTGTTTTTAATTGCTGAGTAGTATTCCATTGTGTAACTGTACCACACTTTCTGTATCCATTCCTCAGTTGAGGGACATCCAAGTTGTTTCCAGATTCTGGCTATCACAAGTAAAGTTGCTGTGAACATAGATGAGCAAATGTCTTTATTAAATAGAGGGTGTCTTTGGGTATATGCCTAGGAGTGGTAAAGCTGAATCTTAAGGTAGCACTATTCCTTATTTTCTGACAAAGAACTAGGTTAATTTCCAAAGTGTTTATAGAACAATACATTCCCACCAGCAATGGAGGAGGGTTCCCCTTTCTCCACATCCTCTCCAGCATGCATCATACTTTGAGTTTTTTATCTTAACCATTCTGACGGGTGTGAGGTGAACTCTCAGGATCAGTATGATTTGCTTTTCCCAAATGACTAAGGATGTTGAACATTTCTCTGAGTGTTTCTCTGACATTAGCTATTCCTCTGTTGAGAATTCTTTGTTTAGCTCTGTACTTCATTTTTAAATTGGATTACTAGGTTTGTTGGAGTTTAATTCTCGATTTCTTTATATATTCTTGATATTAGCCCTATGTCAGAGGTAGGATTGGTAAAGATATTTTTCCAGCCTGTACGCTATTGTTTTGTTCTTATGAGAGTCTTCTTTGCTTTAGAGAAGATTTTAAGTTTCATGAGGTCTTCTTTATTAATTGTAGACCATAGAGACTGTGCTGTTGGAGTTCTGTTCAGGAAGTTGTCTCTTGTGCCAATGAAGTCCAGGCTTTTCACCACTTTTTCTTCTAAAAGATTTAGTGTGTCTAGTTTTATGTTGAGCCCTTGATCTGCTTGGACTATAACTTTGTGCAGGGTGATAAATAGGGGTCTATTTTTATTGTTCTATATGTAGACATCCAGTTAGATCAGCACCATTTCTTTAAGATGTCTTTTCTTCCAATGCATGGTTTTGGCTTTTTTGTCTAAAATTAAGTTTCCATGTAAGTTGGTTTATTTCTGAGTCTTTGATTCAATTCCATTGATCCACCAGTCTGCTTCTAAGCCAGTACCATGCCGTTTTTATTACTGTTGCACTATAGTACAGCTTGTGGTATGGGATAAATACCTTCAGAATATCTTTCATTGTACAAAATTGTTTTAGCTATTCTGGATTTTTTTTTTCACATGAAATTGACAATTGTTCTTTAAAAAGATCTGTAAAAAGTATTGTGTTAGTATTTTGATGGGAATTTCTCTGAATCTGCAGATTGCTTTTGGTAAAGTAGCCATTTTCACTATGTTAATTCTACTGATCCCTGAGCATGGGAGATCTTTCCATGTTCTGATATCTTCTTCTATTTCTTTCTTCAGAGACTTGAAGGGTTTTTTTTGTTTTGTTTTGTTTTGTTTTGTTTTGTTTTAGTTAATTTTGTATCCAGCCACCACTTTGTTGAAGGTGTTTATCAGCTGAAGAAGTTCTCTGATTGAATTTTTCAGGCCACTCATGTATACTATCATATCATACTTCGACTTCTTCCTTTCTGGCTTCTATCCCTTTGATATCCTTTAGTTGTCTTATTCCACTAGCTAGGACTTCATGTACTGTGATGAAGAGATATGGAGAGAGTTGGCAGCCTTGCCTTCTCCCTGATTTCAGTGGGATTGCTTTAAGTTTCTCTCCATTTAGTTTGTTGTTGAGTAGCTGGTAGTTTTACATAGTAAATATTATTAATTATTTTAATTAAATATTAAATATTTAATAAAATTAATGAAATATTCATTAAATATTTATAAATTATTTTAAAAGACCAGAAAAAGGAGTTGAAAAATTCAACTTCTTTTAAAAAATATTTTTTAAATATATATTTATATATATTTTATATATTTTCATATATTTTTAAAATATGTATATTTTTAAATAGGTTTGAGCCACAACATCAGCTGCTACTCCTCCTCAGCGGCAAGCAACCTAAGTTCCACAACATTTGAGATTTTTCACAACACGAAATAGCTTTTGATAGGCAATTTTTGGCTGTCTGCTCTGAACCACACCTTTCTCTCCTGGCTGTCACAAGCAGGTTGACAACACAGTAAAGATCACTCCTGTGATGACTGCAACATCAGCTCATTGGTACGCTCTTCTCAGACTAAATCATTAAATATTTCTACTGAACTCCTTTGAATTATGTTTCCATTTCTTTTAAAGTAGATTGGAACACCTTTTCTGTTTGGATATCTTTGATGTATACTAATGGATGTTATTTTTCTGTTAAATCCAGCACAGCAATTTTAAGGAATATCTATTAATTTTTCATTAGACAACAGTCTAGGAAGCTAACTTTGTAATTTTTCCTCTGAATTTTTGACATATAAAGACAAAAATTAACTTTGATCTCATTCTTTTGGATTAAGGTATTAATGAAGCCAGGCATGCAAACTCAAACTTTATGTTTAAGTTGATTTATTTTTACCTGTTACAAAGGTGGAGATTTGCATAGTGTAGAAGAGAAAAAGACTGAAAAGGCAGAGATACAGTAGGTATGCACAAAATCCTTCAGTCATTAGAAATAGGTTAGATGAAAGACTCACTGTCAAGTTGAAGAATTTTAACTGTTTTTTTTTTTTTTCTGATAATCAATGTTCACAATTATCAACATTTTCCAAGATATTCCTCTGGGGTCCTCTACCTTGGTTTTGTATAGATATGCATATGAGAGCCTGTAGTAAAGTCATTTTCTTGTGTAATGTGTGTATCTCTTTTTGTTTTTGTGTTTGTATGTATAAATGTACATGCAGAGACCAGAGGTTGTAGATAGGCAGATATCACCACATTTTTATGCTGAAACTAGTTTTGCACTGACTTGACTCAAACCAGCTAGGCTGGGCTAGGCTGCCTAGTGAGCCCTAAAGCTTTATCATCCTCTGCCCTTCCAGCTGAGATTGATGCAACTATCCACACATTTACCTTTATTAGACCTATAAGATAGAATAAACATACAAAAACGTGTACAACTAAAGAAGATAAACAAGAAAGAGGTCTCGGAGTAAGATGATCAACCCTCACTTAGAAAGACAAATGGGATGGACATTGGAAGTAGAAGAAAACAAATAACAGGACAGGAGCCTACCACAGAAGGCCCCTGAAAGACTCTACCTAGTAGTATATCAAAGCGGATATTAAGACTTATAACCAAACCTTCAGCGGAGTGCAGGGAATCATATGAAAGAAGGGGGAGTTAATATGACCTGGAGAGGAAGGAGCTTCACAAGGACTAAATATATCAGGGCACAAGGCTCTTTATGAGACTGTTTCCCCAACCAAGGACCATGTATGGATATAACCTAGAACCCCTGCTCGGATGTAGCTCATGGTAGCTCAGTATCCAAGTGGGTACCCTAGTAAGTGTACCCTAGTAAGTGGAACAGGGACTATTTCTGACAGGAACTCAATGGCTGGCTCTTTGATCTATGCCTCAAGGGAGGAGCAGCCTTGCTAGGCTACAGAGGAGGAATTGGCAGTCAGTCCTGAAAATACCTGATAAAACAGGGTCAGATGAAAAGGGAGAAGACCTCTCCTATCAGTGGACTTGGAGAGGGGCAGGGAGGAGATGAAGGTGGGAGGGTGGGATTGGGAGGGAATGAGGGAGGGGCTAAGGCTGGGATACAAAATAAATAGCCTGTGATTAATATAAAAAAATAAAAATTATAAAAAACATTTTCTTGTGTAGGCCCTGGGAGTGAAACCCATACCCCAGAAATTATAAGACAAATATTTTACATATCATATATATTTCAGTCCTATCGTTACTTCTTCTCCTCTTCCTCTTTCTTTTTCTCATTATTATTATTATTTGTAATTTATTCACTTTGTATCCCAGTTTTAGTGTCCTCCCTCATTTTCTCCCAGTCTCATCCTCCTTCCTTCTTCCTTCCCTATCCCTTTCCCCTAGTCCACTGATAGGAGAAGTCCTCCTTGGATACTGTCTGATCCTAGCCTATCAGGTCCCATCAGGACTGCCTGGATCCTCTTCCTCTGTGTCCCACCAGATAGAAGTGATCAAGGAACAGACAACTGAGTTCAAGTGAGAGGCAGTCTCTTCTACCCTTACTAGGGAACCCACATGGAGACTGATCTGTCTATGGGCTACATTTGTACAGGAGGACTAGGTCCTCTCTATACCTGATCTTTCCATCAGTTTCTGTACCTACACTAGGCTTACCTCTTTTTTTAATTTTTTTTTTTGTTTGGTCTCCTTCCGGAGCTGTTGTCCATTCCAAGTCCTTTTATATCCCCCTTCTTCCAAAAAACTCCCTGCACTCTGTCCAAAGTTTGGCTGTAGTCTCTGTATCTTCTTTGGTCCTTGAAAGATGCTCAACCATACAGCAAAGGACACTTGCTTAGTTATGTTCATAGCAGCTTTGTTTGTAATAGCCAGAATCTGGAAACATCCTAGATGTCCCTCAACTGAAGAATGGATACAGAAATTGTGCTACATTTGCACAATAGAATATTACTCAGCTATTAAAAACAAGGAAATCATCCTAAAAACATGCCTGAGGATAAATAGAGAGATATAGCCATATTCTCCAGTATCTGAATATGGGATACCCAATTTATGGTACTATTTGTATAGGTTTAGTAGATCTGGCCTTGCTGGAGAAGATATATTACTAGGGGTAGTCTCTAATGTTTCAGAGGACATGCACTGTTTCTACGGTGCTCTCTTTGCTTCCCAAGATGGGAACCACTTATTATCTGCTACATTTTAATTATTGTCTAAGGAAAGTAAATGATAAGAGTATAAATTCAGGAGTTCATCCAACACAACAGAAGGATTATTTTGTCAAGTATGAAGTTGATTTATTCCTAAATTAAATATAATCATCTCTCATCATAGCAGATATATGTTGTAGATGTTTTGTTTTTTCTCCTGGCACAAAGCTTCTAGAATAATGAATCATGAGACTCGTTAAATATTTACAAATAGCTGGGCCATATAGCTAGGTTTTTCTCTGACTAGCTCATACTTAAAATAACCCATTTTACTAATCTACATTTTGCCACATGGCTGGTTACCTCTGTTCAGGTGTCATGAATTTATCCTGCTCACATCTTGCTGCTGAATCTCCAGGCCTGGCTCTGTCCCAGAATCCATTCCTTGGGTCTGCCTCCTATTTCCTTCCTAAGCTATAGGCCTTCAGATTTTTTTTTTATTGACAGCTGTTGCATCCAAACAATATACAAGATATTTCTCTCAACAGATACAGATTGTAAACATCTGTGACAGGTTTAAATTTAAAACCAAGAATGTTTTAATTTGCAATGTGGAAGGAAATCATATTAAAAAAAAAGAAAAAAAATGATTGCATATTTCTTCAAGCCCTGGACCCTTATTGAAGAGACTCACCATTATAAATTCAGCCCAACAAGTGATTTTTCTTTCTTTATCTTTTTCTTCATTGGCCATTCCTGTCTTTTGTCTCTCTTAAACCATAAACCTCACAAAGATCCTTTCTGTTTAAGTTACCTTAATCAATGCTATTTTAATTCTTTCTTTCTTACTTATTCTTTCCTTCTTCCTTTCTTCCTTTCTTTCTTTCTTTCTTTCTTTCTTTTTCTTTCTTTCTTTCCTTCTTTCTTTCTTTCTTTCTTTCCTTCTTTCTTAATTTCTTAATTCATTCCTTCCTTCCTTCCTTCCTTCCTTCCTTCCTTCCTTCCTTTCCTTCCTTCCTTTCTTTCTTCCTTATTTCCTTTCCAACTATAGAAATAGAAAAGTCTTAAAGACATGGTTTACTGTCTAATTTGGAGTTCAAGATTATCACTTGAAGTCCTAAAGCAGCTTTTTATACCAACAAAGTTTTCTTCCCACAAACCCAAATGAAAAGAATTAATGTTTCTTAGAAAACATGAAAACTTGTCACAGATTTTTACAATCTATACCTGCAGCAAAGAGAGATAACTATATTTAATTTAGGAATCCATCAATACCATACAGGACAAAATAGTACCCTTCTGATATGCTGGAAGAATTTGTGAATTTATACTTTATTCATTTACTTTCCTTTTACAGTAATTAAAATGTATTACCTCTAACAAGAAAACTTGGGCTATTTTATTATATATATTTATAGCATTTTCTTGCTTAATTTTTGCCTAATTATAAGAAATAATTTTTATGAGGTTTTTTTATTTCTTTTTACCATTACCTTGATAGGCCAAATGTTATTCTTATTTAATTATGTTTATAATGTCTCAATTTACCATTTTATTTCAGTGGGTCTGTCTTTCTCCTCACTATTAATTCTATTGATTAACTTTTGAAATCTTGAAAGAACATTATATATTTTTACATGCTGTGCCATCTCAGTCCCCAATACATCATTTTTTTTGTTTGTTTCTGTGCTGTTGTTACCCATGTATATTTGTTATTTAGTTAAATATTTTGTATAACTGCATCATCTTTTTAGCAGAAAAATAACTTAAACATGTGAACTTGCATTGTCATCCAGACCAACAATGTTTTAATTGGAATTTTGCAAAGAAGTCATAAGTGTTTAAAAAGGTTTCATATTCCTTCAAGAATTAGACCTTTATTAAAGGTACTCACCTTTGTAAATTTTGCTCAGTGAGCAAAAGACTTTTCTTTTTTGTCTTCATCTTTATTTGTTTTAACTGTCAAATGCACCTTTACCTTTTTATGCAAAAAGCATAGAAAGAAGTTAAAACTTACTATTAGAGAGTGGGATTACTATCCAATAAATGTAAAGCTAAAATGATTGTTCTATATCACTTTTAAATTAAATTCCTGTAATGTTTCATGAATTCTGTTTAAATAATTTAAATTTTACATACTCTTTTCCAATTCAAATATATTAAAAATGATCTTACATCACTTACAACCACATACATTATATCAATGTGAAAGCATAAGAATTTATAACACATGAGAAAAAATTTTTACATTTATCTGCATATTTAACTAGTAAAAATTAGTAGTAATTATAGGAGAAATATTTTAAAAGCTCATATATTGCAGCTTGGGAACCTTCTTATTTTGAAGTGGAAATTATTTCAGATTACATGCTTTAAATCCCATTTGTCAGTTTTTAAATTTGAGTGTTTTCCTTATGAACTAGAAACTAAAGGCAATAATATTGTATGGTATAAAATACAGATTAATTTATATTTGTTACACATTTATAAAACATAACAGAAATAAGTAACAAAGTTTTGCTTCAAAGTAATTTTATTTATTTTAATTAATTAATATATTTATTTATTTATTTATTTATTTATAATTTATTCATTTTATATCTCAATTGTAGCCCCCTCACTCATCTCCTCCTGGTGCCATCCTCCTTCCCTCTTTCCCCTGACTCCTCCTCTAGTACTGTGAAAGGGAAAATCCTCCTCCCCCACCATCTTACCCTAGCCTGTCAAGTCTCATCAAGACTGCCTGAGACTTCTCCTTCTGTGGCCAGGCATGGCTGCCTATCAGGAAAGTGATCATAGACCAGACAACAAAGTCCATGTCAGAGATGTTCCATCTCTACTTAAATGGTACTCACATGCAGTTTTTATTACTGTTGCTCTATAGTATAGCTTAAGATCAGGGATGGAGATACATCCAGAAGATTTTTTAATGTAGAGTATTGTTTTAGCAATTCTGGGTTTCTTGTTATTCCATATGAAGTTGAGAATTTTTCTTTCAAGGTCTGTAAAGAATTGTGCTGGTAATTTGATTGAAATTGCATTGAATCTGTAGATTGCTTTTGGTAAGATGGCCATTTTTACTATGTTAATCCTGCCAAGCCGTGAGCATGGGAGATCTTTCCATCTTCTCATATCTTCCTCTAATTCTTTCTTCAGAGACTTGAAATATTTTTCATACAAGGCTTTGACTTGCTTGGTTAGGATTACACCAAGGTACTTTATGTCATTTGTAGCTATAGTGACGGGTGTTGCTTCCCTAATTTCTTTCTCAGCCTTTTTATCTTTTGTATACAGGAGGGTTTCTGATTTTTTTAGTTAATTTTGTATCTGACCACATTGCTGAAGTGTTTATCCGCTGTAGGGGTTCCCTGCTAGAATTTTTTCGGTCATGCAGGAATACTATCATATCATCTTCAAATAGTGATAATTTGACATCTTCCTTTCCAATTTGTATTCTGTTGATATCTTTCAACTATCTTGATATCCTTCAACTGTCTAGCAAGGACTTCCAGAACCATGTTGAAGAGATAAGGAGAGAGTGGGCAGCCTTGCCTTGTCCCTGATTTTGGTGGGATTGCTTTAAGTTTCTTTCCATTTAGTTTGATGTTGGCTATAGGCTTGCTGTATATTGCCTTTACTATGGTTAGATATGTGCCTTGTGTCCCTGATCTTTCCAATACTTTAAACATGAATGGATGTTGACAGAGCAGCAGTCAACTGCATGGTACTGGCATAGAAACAGAATGGTGGATCAATGGAAGTGAACAGAAGACTCAGAAATAAACCCACACACTTATGGACACCTGATCTTTGACAAAGATGCCAAAACCATACAATGGAAAAAAGATAGCATCTTCAACAAATGGTGCTGTTCTAACTGAATATCTACATGTAGAAAAAATGCAAATAGATTCACACTTATCACCCTGCACAAAACTAAAGTCCAAGTGGATCAAAGACCTCAACATAAAACCGATACATTAAATAGGTTAGAAGAAAAAGTGGGGAAGACCCTAGAACTCATTGGCACAGGAGACAACTTCCTGAACAGAACACCAACAGCACAGGCTCTAAGAGCAACAATCAATAAATGGGACCTCATGAAATTGAAAAGCTTCTGTAAAGCAAAGGACACCATCATCAAAACAAAGCGACTGCCTAGAGATTGGGAAAGAAACTTCACCAACCCTTTATCTGACAGAGGGCTAATAAACAGTATATATAAAGAACTAAAGAAGCTGAAAAGCAACAAACCAAGTAATCCAATTAAAAAATAGTGAACATAGCTAAACAGAGAATTCTCTGTAGAGGAATATCAAATGGCAGAGAAACACTTAAAGAAATGCTCAACCTCATTTGCCATCAGGGAAATGCAAATCAAAACGACCCTGAGATTTCACCTTACACCCATCAGAATAGCCAAGATCAAAAACTCAAGTGAGTACACATGCTGGAGAGGTTGTGGAGAAAGGGGAACCCTCCTCCACTGCTGTAGGAAATGTAAACTCTAACAACCACTCTGGAAATCAATCTGGCACTTTCTCAGACAACTGGAATAATGCTTCCTCAAGATCCAGCCATACCACTCCTAGGCATATATTCAAAAGAGGCTCATGTACACAATAAGGATATTTGTTCAACCATGTTTGTAGCAGCTTTATTTGTAATATCCAGAAGCTAGAAACAGCCCAGATGCCCCTGAACTGAAGAATGGAGGCAGAAATTGTGGTACATCTACACAATGGAATATTATTCAGTAATGAAACATAAGGAAATCACGAAATTTGCAGGTAAATGGTGGAAACTGGAAAGGGTCATCCTGAGTGAGCTGTCCCAGAAGCAGAAAGATGCAATCTGTGTATACTCACTCATACAGACATATAATATAGGATAAATCTACTAAAATCAGTACATCTAAAGAATCTAATCAAGAGAGAGGGCCCTGACTAAAATGCCCAATCCCCATCCTTAAAGGCAAAGAGGATGGACATCAGAAGAAGAAGAAAACAGGAAACAAGTTAGGAACCTGCCACAGAGAGCCTCTGAAAGGCTCTGCCCTGCAGACTATCAAAGCAGATGCTGAGACTTATGGCCTACTCTTGGGCAGAGTGCATGGAGTCTTATGAAAGAAGTGGGAAATACTAAGATCTGGAGAGGACAGGAACTCCACAAGGAGAAAAACAGCACCAGAAAATATGAACACAAGGTTCTTTCAGAGATTCATATTACAACCAAGGACAATTCATGGATATAACCTAGAACTGCTGCAGGGATGTAGCCCATGGCACCTCAGTGTACAGGTCGGTGGCCTAGTAAGGGGAACGGAGACTGTCTCTGCCATGAACTCTGTGACTGGCTTTTTGATCACCTCCCCCCTGAGGGGGGAGCAACCTTACCAGGCCAGAGAAGATAACAATGCAGCCACTCCTGATGAGATCTGATAGGCTAAGGTCAGAAAGAAGGAGAGGGTGCCTCCCCTCTCAGTGGACTTGGGGAGGGGCATGCGTGAAGAAGGGGGACAGAAGATGTGATTAGGAGGGGATGAGGGATGGATTCATGGGGGGATACAAAGTGAACAAAGTGTAATTAATAAAAGTTAAAAAATAGAAAAAAAAAAGGGACCCACATGGAGACTGAGCTGCCTATGTGTAACATCTGAGCAGGGATCTGGCAGTTTTCCAGACATGGTCTTTTGTTGGTGCACCCGTCTCTGCATGACACCCTAGACCCACATTTCTTGATTTTGTTGGTCTCTTTGTAGAGCTCCTGTCCCTTCCTGATATTTCTAAGCCCTGTATATCTAACCTTCTTAGATAACACTCACTGTGATCTGCCCAATGTTTGACTTTGAGTCTCTGCATCTCCTTTGATCCCTTAAGGGATAGAGTCTTTCAGAGGACATTTATGATAAGCTTCATTTCTGTTTCTTCTCTTCCACCACTTTTGGTGTCTCTCCTGTTTGCCCTTCTGACTGAGAATTAAGTATCCTCCCTAGGGTCCTCCTTGTTATTTAGTTTCTTTAAGTCTCTGAATTTTAGTATGGTCATCCTATAATATATGGTTAATATCTCCTTGAAAGTTAATATATACCTTGTGTGTCGTTCTGCTTCTGGGTTATTTCACTCAGGATGATCTTTTCTAGTTCCCACCATTTGCCTGCAAGTTTCATGATTTCTTTGTTTTTAATTGCAGTGTATTATTCCATTGTGTAAATGTACCACAATTTGTGTATCCATTCCTCTGTTGAGGGACATCTGGGTTGTTTCCAGATTCTGCCTATTATGAATAAAGCTGCTACAAACATGATTAAGCAAATGTCCTTTTATACTAGAGAAAAATTTGGATATATGCATAGGAGTGGTGTAGCTGGATCCTGAGGTAGCACTATTCTTAATTTTCTGAAAAAGCACCAGATTGATTTCCAAAGTGGTTGTACAAGGTTACATTCCCGTTAGCAATGGAAGAGGGTTCACCTTTCTCTACTAACTCTCCAGCATGCATTAACCTTTGAATTTTTTATCTTAGCCATTCTGATGGGTGTAAGGTGAATACTCAGGGTCATTTTGATTTTTCTTTCCCAAATGACTAAGGATGTTGAGCATTTCTTTAAGTGTTTCTCTGCCATTCATTATTCCTCTATTGAGTTAGTCTGTTCCCCATTTTTTAATTGGATTACTTGGTTTGTTGGTGTTTAACTTCTTGATTTCTTTATATATTTTTGATATTAGCTTTCTGTCAGATATAGGGTTGGTGAAGATCTTTTCCCAGTCTGTAGGCTGTCATTTTATTCTGTTGACAGTCCTTTGCTTTACAGAAGCTATTCAGTTTCAGAAGGTCCCATTTATTGGTTGTTGATCTTAGAGCCTGAGCTGTTGGTGTTCTGTTCAAGAAGTTGTCTCATGTGACAATTTGTTCAAGGTTCTCCCCACTTTTTCTTATATTCACATTTTAATTTACATTTAATTCAGGGCTTCAGTATTTACAATATTTTTTAATTATTATAATGAAGCCATGCAGGGCTTGTAATCTCAGCTTTTGGGAGAGAGAGGTGGGAGAATCAAAGGTCAAATTCACCTTTGACAAATAGAAAATCTAAGGCCCTACTGAAGTAGATATTTTAAAATTTCAGAAAATTGTAATTAATACCTACAACCATTTTACTGATGAATTCTAGGTTTGAAATTTCTTTGAAAAATTTAAAACTTTGCTTTGCAATATGTTGTATGGAAAATGTCAAGCAATTATCTGAAGGTACTGGTAGGTGGCCTTTCCTAATTGGCAAATGTTAAATAATTTAATCATGGCAGCCTTTTTGTATAGTCACTTTTCTTTTGTTTTTGTTCTTAGTGCATTTGTTCTCACATCTATGTTCTTTAGTAGCTGTACCTATTGAATAATAAATTTAGTAAAATTTTAATTTCTTTATTCTGAGATTTTTAAATTCATGAGCTGAATAAGCATTAATATCTGAAGGTTTATGTGAACATTAGAAATTTGTGCTTCATTTGAACAGATAATGAAGTCCAAACTGTAATGTCAGACAGAATTGACTACCAGAGCATTTCTTAATTATCAACAAGTAAAAAGGTTTATATACATTGAATATTACCTTATGTACCACATCCTAGCGTCCATTTTTCAGTTATAATATTGGGAAACATCTTTTGCAGTAAGTTCATTTTAATCATTATTAGCTTTACTATGTGGGGCCTGGAGAAATGGCTCAGTAATTCAGAGCACTGTTTGCTATTTTAGATGATCAGGTTCAATTCCTAGCACCCAAATGGCAGCTCACAAATGTCTGTAACTCTAGTTCCAGAGAATCTGATCCCCTTTTTTTTCTTCCTCTTCTTTCTTGGAAATCAAACACACACAGAGAGAATTAGTGCTTTTTATGTTAAAATATGTGTTCTGTGCATTTCCAGTAGATTTTCCTTCTGTTTGGTTCCTATTTTATTTTGGTTTCATTCATTCATGACAACGAAATACATTTATTTACATGGACACTGTAAGTTGCCAAGGTCACAGCGTAATGTGGTTTGTGAAATGTGAGTATGCTATCAGTGAGGTAAAGTGAAAGATATTTATAAAGTTACGAATTGCAGAGATGACTTAAGAAACACAAGGACACTTTTGTAGGGAATGGAGGGATGATGGTGGAACTGAGTGATAAAAGGTATAAGGACTCTGCAATGGTGTAGCTATCACATTTGATCTGTGCTCATAAATACTGTTATGTTTCAGATATTGCCATTAGCAGAAAAAAAAAGTTGGAGCTCAAAGATCTTGATATCAGAAATATCTCTTCCATATTTTCATATATTTTATGGTTATTCTTAGAACTGTTACATGGATTTTCACGAATGATATCAATATCTAAATTTATATTCTAATAATGACTCTGCAATTTTTATTCAAATGGTGTTTTTATATTCCTGCTTAGCAATATAAGAAATGAATCATACTAATTAACTAGGGAAATATGTATGTGATGAATGATTGCTAGTGATTATTATATGAGAAATTAAGAATACAAAAGGCAATTTTATCTTTTCTATTTTACATATTACACTCTATTGCATTCTTTGTGTGATTACAATTAAACATGATATTATATTATAAAGAACCTTATATTTTAAACATCATATATATTTCATGTGTATTTATATGAAGGCAAATAAATAAGCAAATGTAAAGAAAATATTTGTTATAAAACCAACAAGCAATTGACAAATTCACTGCTTTCTGAAATCTTTTTGTTTTTGTATTATTTTGGATGAAATGGTTAAAAGGATTTCAGATAAACACAGTGAAAGACATGTTTACACTCTTGGTTACTTATAATAAGTACATATTTGTTATTTGTTAAGAATTGAGTACATGCTGTTTGTGGTTCTTTGACTTTATGTAATAGTAATGTAGCATTTTTATTTAACTATAAATTCTGTAATTTCTTTTAGGATAGCTTATTCATTATAGCACTATCTAGTGAATACTACATGCATATTTGAAGAAGATAATAGCACCAAACATAACTTTACATGCTGTTATTCCATTGCACTTAAAATTTTGATCTTTATCTTCTAATGAATTAGTAGTATTCTGACACTGAAAAGAATAGAATATAATGCTCAACAATAGTTTGAAATACAACAAACACCTTGTTTAAAAATATTTTCTTGGAAAAGACTATATAATAAAAATAAATGATATAACTTTTGACTTTTGTAAATGAAGACAGATATACACATAAATCAATGGATATAACCCTGTTTCTTCAGAAGATTTGTAATCAGAAGTTTGTAGAGTGCATTGTACCACCGTTAGACCACTCATAGGTAAAAAGATATATTTTCACACTCAAGTAAACAACAAAAGTGTAATCTATCCAAAATAAAAAATACCCACCATCCTTCTTGCTTTCGTTTATGTTCCTCTTTTTCCATTACTTTTTTTTTGCCTCAGTTCACTTAGGGCCTATTTCTATTTGAGTTCATATTACTTGAAATTTTTAGTTATATGTGATGTAATTATGATACAATTTAGGCGTGCTATTATCGTTTTCATATATTCCACCCAGTAACTCCTCTACAGTAATGTTAGTTTTATATTTTGGCTACAATTAATTTATTATGCATAGATGTTTCTTCTTAAAACTCTTCTTAGCTCCATAATCTATGGGATAAAAATAAACCAGCAGCTTTTATTGCAGAATAAAAACATAGCGGGCTGGGTTATTTTGCTTCAAATTATCATGGCAAGCATCAAGTTCAACACCAGCTTGTCAGTTAAGCGTGTTTTTCCCCTTTGTCTGGAAGAACCATGATTTATCTTGGAAAGAGCCTGCTTTGTTGTTTCTGTCACTGGACTTTCATTTCCTAGATATTCTGCCATAGGGTACTACTTTTTAATAAAGTTCAATTCCAAAGATGCCACACATAATGAAAAATATAAACACCACTCAAACAAGAAGCTCCATGGCAGACAATAATTTCTGGTTGCAATGGCCAGGGACTTTCCTGGGCTTCTGGGAGAGTGACATATGAAGTCTGCCATTTAAAAGAAAAGATATGCTATGCCTTCATGTTCTGTAGTATCATTCATGAAAAAAAATACAATGCTAAAGTATAATTATTGTTTTTGATATTTCAATATTTTAATATCATAAAGCAATTGCATTAATGAAGATCAGTGACTAGGCTTTAGGTTATCCTTTTCTTTATAAAGAAGTTTTGTTTCCTTTTATTGGAAATTGATTTTTTTCTACATAATATATGCTCATTAGGGTTTTCTTTTCATGTACATTTCCCATGTTCCTCTCTTTTTCCCTTATTGCCCACACTCACTTCCTTTATTTCCTCATTATAAAACAGGCTTCTAAGGCATAATCGTAAAATATAATACAACAACAACTAACACACTTGAATAAGATAAAAAAATGAAAAGAAAGTAAATATCCCAAGAGAAGGCACAAGAAATAAGATCCACTCTCTCAAAAACTCAGAATCCCACGAAACTACTAAAGTGAAAGCCATAATACAAAAGGAAAGAAAGAGTAGCGTCTCATATATATATATATATATATATATATATATATATGTATATTACTATATGTGTGTATTAACTATAAGATATTTATATATTTTAATTCCTGACATGATGTTATGAGACAAAAGAATCTCCATTGATGCCACAGAGTTTGCTCTCTGTTGCCCATCTACTTCTGGGAATGCAATTTACCCTTAAGAGGATTTTTTTTTCCCTAGTGAGATTCCCATGGAGAAAAATAATATATATATATATATTTTTACAAGTAGTTATCATTTAGAGATTGATTCTGCTTTTGGGATGGAGACATGCATAAACTTCTTTCATTTCTAGGAACACCTCTGGTGAAGATTCTTGCAAACACTGTGAATTCTGATTAAGTATGAGTTCGTGTGTGCACTAATTCTGCTGTTTTAAAAGGCCTTGTTTTCTTGGTGTCATCTATGCCCTCTGTCTCTCTCATGCTTTCAGCTTTGCCCTCCACAGAGTTTTCTGAGCCCTGAGGATAGGGATTTGATGGAGACATTCTGTTTCGGGATGAGTGCTCAATGATCTCTCAGTCTAGGCGTAATATTTGGCTGTGAGTGTCTGTATTTATTCTGTTGCAGGAAGAGGGTTCTCTGATTATGACAAGGAAAAGCAGTAGTCATTTGATTTTTCCCCTAGGTCTCTGTATCTCAGGTTTTTGGTCACACAGCAGTTTTAGGCGTGCGTTCTATCCTATGAAGTTGGACCTAAATGAATTATGTACTGGATGGGTACTTCCATAAGGTTTGTGCCACCACTGAACTGGTAAATCTTGTAAGCAAATCACAATTATAGGTCAAAGATATTTATTTTACATTTATCTTCTAGTAGCTTGCAGAATATCTTGCTATATCAAAGATACTATGAACATAGGAGTTAAGACTCTGTCTTTTCACCATCTCACTTTCTCCATGTTTAGTGAGTCCTGCAAGCTTTCGCTCCAACAATGGGACTTTTCTTTTACTTTGTGAGAGGAGAGTAGCAAGAATCCCAAAAATAGCTTCAGTTGTTTGTTCTCACTGAACCATTTTCACTAAAAACTCCAGACCTTTTAATCCAATCCAGGCACAGGAAAAAAAAAAATGCCTTGTGAGTCAGACAACAACCATGAAAGCTCCGAGATCTAAGAATAAAAGCTGGGATGGCTATAATTGCTTGTGCAACCTTATTACATCTAGAATTAGCTAAAACCCAAACACCTATGAGGGATTTTTGTTTAATTTGAATAGAATTATCCACTTCTAATCTGCAACTTTGAGGTAGTTTTTAATCTTGATCTTTTGAACCATAAAAATACAGAGCTAATTTGGGCCACTCCTTCAGCTGAAAACCTATAGAAGGACATGGGAAAAGGTGATTTTGATCTTTGCTTGCTCTTGCCTACTACCATGTTCATCCCTCAACTGACATTAGAGCCGAATTCTTCAGGATTCTGCAATATACTGAAGATCAGCTGAGTGATCCAGTCTCATGGATTGAGCAAGTACTGGATTATTCGACTTTATATTCATAGCTAGCCATTGTTAGATTAGGTAGACCACAGTGTGCAAATCATTTTCTCTCTCTCTCTGTCTCTCTCTGTCTCTCTGTCTCTTTCTCTCTCTCTCTCTCTCTCTCTCTATATATATATATATATATATATATATATATATAGTTGGAGATATATATATATATACATATATGTATATATAGAGAGAGACAGGCAGATGGACAGGCAGACAGAGAGGAAGAGATACAGAGACAGAAAGACACTGAGATATATTTATTCTAAGAGTTCTATTTCTCTAGAGAACCCAATCTAATACAGAAGCCTATTAAAATTAGGACACATCAGGGGTGACTTGCTGGTACAACATCTGTGGAGAGCTGCTTGTTAAGCTGCTTTCTCATGTTTTCATCTTGGACCACTGAGACTGAGAAAAGAGTAAGTTTCTCCAAGTTCCTTAAAGCTTATCTGTGTGACCTTGGACCATATCTGCTATAGGGAAATAGTTTTTGAAAAGAGGTTAGGCATTTCTTTGAACCTTGTCTTTTTGTATTGATGTGACTTGTTTTTGCTTTGCCTATAAAAAAGGAACCCTGGAATAAACCCAGGCTGCTTCAGTCTTTACTGACAGCCCTCTCAAGCTGATCCTATGTGTAGTGTGGTTTGTTTTAATCTTCACTCCCCACTAAGGTATCGTTCAACTCTGCCAGCGGGCTCCTGCAACCATAACCTAGGGAATTGTTTTCCAGGCTCAGTTCTACAGACAAATCAGAGGCTTCTTCAACCATATTCCCAGGATCCCTGGTAGCATTGTAAACTGACAAGAGAACTCAGCATCAACAAAACATTATTGGTTTTGCAGTTGATATTCAAGAGCCATAACATCTTGGAAGCTTGTATTAATGTCTTTTTCTCAAGTATAGCTAATGAAATGGGGCTCAGTTTTACAATATCTGATACCCTATAGGGATCCCCTGAGAACCTATGCATAGAACTTTGAAGGTATAACCTAAGCTTTGAGGGATGTTGGCATTGCCAGAAAAATGGGGAGAAGAAAGTTGGACACACTGAGTAAATTCAAACCTAGAGGGTATACACATGAGCTGAAAATGGAAGGGTTTCAGGACAGAGCGTGCCAAGTCCATTAGAACTTACATCACAAAGCTAGATATTGAGCTCAAGCTTTTAATATTTATTTAATATTTATTACTGGTTATGTTTCCTGATATACAGGTAACTTCCTATTTATTTATTTCAATTTATTTACTTTGTATCACAGCTGTAGGACCCTCCATCTTCTCCCAGTCTCACCCACTTTCCCTCTTCTCCTCCTATTCCCCTTCCCTAGTCCACTGATAGGGGAGGACCTCCTCCCCTTCTAGCTGACCCTAACCTATCAGGTCTCATCAAGGCTGGCTGCATCATCTTGCTCTCTGGCCTGGCAAGGCTGAACCCCACTCCAGGTGGAGATGATCAAAGAGCAGACCATGAGTTCATGTCAAAGACAACCCCTGCCCACCTTACTAGAGAACCTACTTGGAAATTGAGCAGGAGTGTAAATCCTCTTCATGCATGGTCCTTGGTTGGAGTATCTGACTCTGCAGACGCCCCTGGGCCTAGGATTTTTGGCTCTGTTGGTCTCCTTGAAGAGTCCACTCCAAGTATATTTCCACCTTCTCCCATGAGTTTTCCTGCACTCTGCCCAAAGATTGGCTATAAGTCTCAGTATCTCCTTCAATACCCTGATGGGTAGAGTCTTTCAGAGTCCCCCTGTGGAAGGTTCCTGTT
This sequence comes from Psammomys obesus, assembly GCF_907164565.1. NCBI lineage: Eukaryota > Metazoa > Chordata > Mammalia > Rodentia > Muridae > Psammomys > Psammomys obesus. Next base: position 11,842,381 of record NW_026596147.1, on the reverse strand, counting down.
CAGTTCCTTGTCTTCTCCTACTTCCAACGTCTATCCTGTTTGCCCTTTTGAGTGAGGTTTCAGCCTCTTCCCTAGGGTGCTCTTTGTTTTTTAGCCTTATTTGTAATAGCTAGAATTTGAAAACAACTTAGATGTTTCTCAACTGAAGAATGGATGCAGAAATTGTGATACATTTCCACAATGGAATACTATTCAACTGTTAAAAAACAAGAAAATCATGAAATTTGCAGGCCAATGGTGTAAACTAGAAAAGATCATACTGAGTGAGGTTACCCAGAGGCAGAAAGACACATGTGGCATATACTCTCTTATAAGTGGACATTAGCCATATAATTTAGGATAAACGTGATAAACTCTATAGTCCTAAATAAACCAAACAATATTTTTTTAAAAAAAAATTTTTTTAGGGCTCATGTATGTTGATTTTTCTAGAGTCTAAGTGAGTTCTTATACTCTATGGAATTTTAAGAATAGTTGAATCTCTTATGAGTAAATTCTCTCTTAAAAATTAAAACAAGTGTGATATGCAAATTTTTGGATTGATTTTTAGTCTTTAGAGACCAGTTCATTATTATGTCTTGAATCGAGAATGATGTGAATATGTATCCTACATCTTTTCATGATAAATTTGTGAACCTGTTAGGGAGCAACAATTAACATTATTATTTACTGTAAACAGATCTTTAAAGGGTATAACCTGTCCTTTTCTTTGATACTTTCTCTTCATTCTAGTTTTCTCTCATGTAAATAGCAAGCACCTTTTGTTCTTAATGTGGGTGGATCTACTTGACCATCTCTTCACCATGAAAACCAAGAACTACTTTGTTTTTCTGTCATGTCCTCTCACAACAACATGGTATCTGGTAATATGTGTCACAAAAATATCTAATGGAATCCTGAATAGAAGTACCTGCAAATTAAATGATTTTTGGAATTTAGACACTAAGAAATTTAGAATCCTCTAATGTTGTAGTCTGCTGGAATAAAGGAGTCTTTGATCAGTGTGAACATTATTATTATAAAGAGAAGACATAAAATATTATAGCCACCTGGGAAATTCTGTCCAAGAGAAAGTAGTGGCAATCTTGTCAAGAACTTTAGGTCTTTGACAGCAGGAGTGTAAATCCTCTTCATGCATGGTCCTTGGTTGGAGTATCTGACTCTGCAGACGCCCCTGGGCCTAGGATTTTTGGCTCTGTTGGTCTCCTTGAAGAGTCCACTCCAGGTATATTTCCACCTTCTCCCATGAGTTTTCCTGCACTCTGCCCAAAGATTGGCTATAAGTCTCGGTATCTCCTTCAATACCCTGATGGGTAGAGTCTTTCAGAGTCCCCCTGTGGAAGGTTCCTGTTCAGACATAAAATATTATAGCCACCTGGGAAATTCTGTCCAAGAGAAAGTAGTGGCAATCTTGTCAAGACCTAAAGTTCAAGGACTGTCAGCATTAACAGAAAATGGGGAAAACAGGGAAGGTATTCTGCCCTATCATTTCTCATAGTACATCCCTGTTTAGGTAATATACTCATCTGGATTATGTGGAAAGGCATATTTTGGTTGCTTTAAACTAGGTAGGTTACTTTCTGTTGCTCATATTTTTTGTTTTAGTTTCACTGTAAATATAAGAAACAAAGCAATATCAGTTCTCTCCTTACTTCGGTAATTACCCATTGTTATTATAATTACTGGATAATTTTTGTCCATAGATTTTAAGATGGATCTAGTCTGACTTATTTTTATGACAATTTATACCATAAAATATTTTCTTAATGATATAATTACTTGATCTAGTTAAGTGGTATTGACATCTGCTGTGTAAGAGTTTAATATGATAAAGGAAAGTCTATCACTACAATTATCATAGCATAGCTGTATGGGTAGGAATAATTTGTAGATTCCATGGAATTAGAAGCCTAGAAAATATACAAACTGGTAAAATATGGCAAATTTATTTTAAATTATTTTATATGGGGGACATATGAAAAGATAAGTGAACATGCAATTTTCAGACCTGGTCAAAACCATTTTCACCATCCCTAAATGTTTATAGAAGATATTTATGTAAAGCATTGAGACACAAACATGACTAGAACATTTAGACAATTGTTTGTCAGTCATTTTAATATTTTCTTTTCATTGTGACATTTAAAGTTGGAAAAGTCTTGAGGTAATTATCTAATATTAGACTGATAATAATGTCTTAACCTATTTTATATTTTCTCTTTTCATGTACTCATCACTTATCTATTGTTTATTTATAGTGAACTAGTGAACCATTCTTTTATATAAAAATGAGTGTATCCTTAAAAGGTGTAGATTTTATGAAAATTTAAAATCTAATTAACTTGAAGTATATTCTTATTTCAGATATTAACAGTGTTAGAGAGAAAGATGATACAAGTTAACAGGAGCCTTCAACAGAGGACCTCTCAAAGAGTCTATCCACCATGGTATCAAGGAGATACTGAAATTCATAATCAAATTTTGGGTAGAGTGCCAGAATCCGTATGGAAGAAGGAGATAGAAAGACCTAAAGGGGGCAGGAACTCCACAAGGAAAAAAACAGAGCCAAAATACCTGAGCCCAAAGGGGCCTGGAGAGACAGATATTCCAATCAAGGACCATGCATATAGAGGACCTAGACCCTGTGTACAAAGAAAGCCCATTGGCTGCTCAGTTTCTAAGTGGGTTCCATACTAAGGGATACAGTTGCTGTCTCTGACATGTCTCAGTTCATGTCTCTGATATGAACTCAGTGTCTAGCTCTTTAATAACCTCCCTCTGCTTGATGAGCCTTGCCAGGCCACAGAGGAAAATATGCAGCCAGCTTTGATGAAACCTGATAGGCTAGGGCCAGATAGAAGGGAGAAGGACCTCCCCTATCAGGGGACTTGGAAAAGGGTATAGGGAGAGAAGATGGAGGATGGCTGGGACTGGGAGGAGATGATTGAGAGGGCTGCAGAGGGGATATAAAATGAATAAATTGTAATGAGTAAATAATAAATAAAATTTTAAAAAAGAAAGAAGACAAATGGGATGGACATTGGATAGAATGTTTCCATAAATATTTGACAATTTTAGATGGGTATATATATGCATATATGGGTGTATTAGGAAATATACTGATACCCATCTAAAATTGTCAAATATTTATGGAAACATTCCACCCTTAAGAAAGTTAACCATTTACACATGTCTCTTGTTATTAGCTGCAGAAAGTGACTTCCTTTATATAATAATGGTAGAAAAGTATGGTGATGTAAATTTACAATGGAGAAACGACACACAGTACTTTAGCCAGCTGGTAAAGACCAGCATTAGTAGAAGTAAGTCAAACTGATAGTATGTATCTTTGATAGTATGTATCTTTGAATTAATGTTCTGTTGCTGGCAGGTTCCCTTTGTGATTTTTTCTTACAAAGACTTACAACCTTATTGTTTTCAGAGGAAAAGTATAAAATAAAAATGTAAAATTAAATAAAGAAATAGATAAAAAGAGCACATCAACCTCCTCCTAAGTTACCCAAATGAATGAAAGTATTGAAAGTATACAAAAACGACAGAATGGTCTGAAGATGACGAGGTGATAAATTTATTATGCTAGCTTAAAGAGAATCGTGGAATATCAAAAGTGTGTTCATTAATTAGATCTGATGAAAACAGCAAATTAAAACGGTAAAATTCTAATAGCTGAATTAAGGTATGAATTATAAAGGGTGTCACTGTAAAATCTTCAGAGTTTGGGAGCCCATCTAAACACACTCTAAGCATAAAATTATTTATTCTAAAATCAAAGCTTTAATATGTGATAAAAATATCAAAACATTTTTTTAAATTTATTTATTTTTATTAATTACAGTTTATTCACTTTGTATCCCCCCATAAAGCCCTCCCTCCTCCCTTCCCAATCACATCCTCCCTCCCCCTTTTTCACGCATGCCTCTCCCAAAGTCCACTGATAGGGGAGGTCCTCCTCTCCTTCCTTCTGATCTTAGTCTATCAGATATCATCAGGACAGGCTGCATAGTCATCTTCTGTGTCCTGGTAAGGCTGCTCTCCCCTCAAAGGGAGGTGATCAAAGAACAGGGCAATCAGATTATGTCAGAAGCAGTCCATTTTCCCATTACTATGTAACCCACTTCGACACTAAGCTGCCATGGACTACATCTGTGCAGGGGTTCTAGGTTATCTCCATACCAGGTACTTGGTTGGAGTATGAGTCTCTGGGAAGACCCCTGTGTTCAAATTTCCTGGTTCTGTTGCTCACCTTGTGGGGTTCCTTTCCTCTCCAGATCTTACTATTTCCTACTTATTACATAAGATTCCCAGCACGTTGCCCAACAGTTGGCTATAAGACTCAGTCTGCTTTGATAGTCTGCAGGGTAGAGCCTTTCAGAGGCCCTCTGTGGCAGGTTTCTAGGTTGTTTCCTGTTTTCTTCTGCTTCTGATGTCCATTCTCTTTGCCTTTCAGGATGGGGATTGAGCATTTAAGTCAGGGTCCTTTCCTTTGATTAGTTTCCTTAGATGTACAGGTTTTAGTATGTTTATCCTATGTAATATGTCTATATGAGGAGTATATACCATGTGTCTTTCTGCTTCTGGGACAGCCCACTCAGGATGATCCTTTCCAGGTCCCACCATTTACCTGCAAATTTCATGATTTCCTTATTATTCCTTGCAGAGTAATACTCCATTGTGTAGATGTACCACAATTTCTGTATCCATTCTTCAGTTGAGGGGCATCTGGGCTGTTTCCAGCTTCTGGCTATTACAAATAAAGCTGCTACAAACATGGTTGAGCAAATGTCCTTATTATGTACTTGAGCCCCTTTTGGATATATGCCTAGATGTGGTATGGCTTGATCTTGAGGAAGAGCTATTCCTAGTTGTCTGAGAAAGCGCCAGATTGATTTCCAGAGTGGTTGTTAGAGTTTACATTCCCACCAGCAGTGGAGGAGGGTTCCCCTTTCTCCACAACCTCTCCAGTATGTGTTGTCCCTTGAGTTTTTCATCTTGGCCATTCTGATGGCTGTAAGGGGAAATCTCAGGGTCATTTTGATTTGCCTTTCCCTAATGGTTAATGACATTGAGCATTTCTTTAAGTGTTTCTCTGCCATTTGATATTCCTCTACAGAGAATTCTCTGTTTAGCTCTATTCCTCATTTTTTAATTGGATTACTTGATTTGCTGCTTTTCAGCTTGTTTAGTTCTTTATATATACTGGATATTAGCCCTCTTGTCAGATAAAGGGTTGGTGAAGATTCTTTCCCAATCTGTCGGCAGTCGGTTTGTTTTGATGATGGTGTCCTTTCTTTATAGAAGCTTTTCAGTTTCATGAGGTCCCATTTATTGATTGTTGCTCTTAGAGCCTGAGCTGTTGGTGTTCTGTTCAGGCAGTTGTCTCCTGTGCCAATGAGTTCTAGGGTCTTCCCCACTTTTTTTTTTTAACTGATTTACTGTGTCTGGTTTTATGTTGAGGTCTTTGATCCAATTAGACTTCAGTTTTATGCAGGGTGATAAGTATGGATCTATTTTCATTTTTCTACATGTAGACTTCCAGTTATACCAGGATCATTTGTTGAAGATGCTGTCTTTTCTCCATTCTATGGTTTTGGCATCTTTGTCAAAGATCAGGTGTCCATAAGTGTGTAGGTTTATCTCTGGGTCCTCTGTTTGGTTCCATTGATCTACCATTTTTGTTCTATGCCAGTACCATGCAGTTTTTATAACTGTTGCTCTATAGTACAACTTAAAATCAGGGATGGAGATACCTCCAGAAAATCTTTTTTTCTTTAATTTTATTTTTTTCTTATCAGTTACATTTTATTAACTCTGTATCCCAGCCTTGTCCCAATTCCTCATTCCCTCACAGTCCCTCCCTCCCTCCCTCCCTCCCTCTTCTCCACCGTGCCCCTTGTCAAGTCCACTGATAGGGGGGACCTCCTCCCCATTCATCTGATCCTGTTTTATCAGGTATCTTCAGGACTGGCTGCAAAGCTCTCCTCTGTGGCCTAACAGGACTGCTCCTCCCTTGGGGGGTGGGGAGGCCAAAGAACTAGTCATTGAGTTCCTCTTAGAAATAGTCCTTGTTCCCCTCACTATGGGAAACCAATTGGTTACTGAGCTACCACAGGCTACATCTGAGCAGAGGTTCTAGGTTACATTCATACGTGGTCCTTGGTTGCATGTCAGTCTCAGAAAAGACCCTGTGCCCAGATATGTTTGGTCTTTGTGGAGCTCCTATCCTTTCCTCATCAGACTAACTCCCCTTCTTTCTTATGATTCCTTGTACTCTGCCAAAGGTTTGGTCATGAGTCTTTGCTTTGAAAACAGTGCTAGTTAGAGTCTTTCAAATGTGCTCAGTAGACTCCTGTCATATGTTCAATGTGCATCCCATCTGTCTTTCTAAACAAGGATTGATAATCTTACCCCATGTCCGCTCTCTTGATTATCTTTTTTAGGTGTACAGATTTCATTATGTTTATCATATCTTATAGGTCTATATAAGTGAGTATATACCGTGTTTGTCTTTCTCCTTCTGTGATATTTCACTCAGGATAATCTTCTCTAGATCCCACCATTTGCCTGCAAATTTCATGATTTCCTCCTTTTTGATTGCTGAGTAGTATTCCATTGTGTAAACATACCACAATTTCTGTACCCATTCCTCCATTGATGGACATCTGGGTTGTTTCCAGGTTCTGGCTATTACAAATAATGCTGCTATAAACATGGTTGAGCAAATATCCCTTTTGTATACTTGAGCAAACTTTGGGTATATACCTAGCAGTGGTATAGCTGGGTCTTGAGGAAGCGCTATTCCTAATTGTCTTAGAAAGTGCCAGATAGATTTCCAGAGTGGTTGTATCAGTTTACATTCCCATCAGCAATGGGTTCCCCTTCGTCCACAACCTCTCCAGCATGTCCCTTGAGTTTTTCATCTTGGCCATTCTGATGCATAGAAGGTGATATCTCAGGGTCGTTTTGATTTTCATTTCCCTGACAGCTAATGAGGATGAGCATTTTTTTAAGTGTTTCTCTGCCATTCGATATTCCTCTGTAGAGAATTCTCTGTTTAGCTCTGTTCTGCATTTTTTAATTGGATTACTTGGTGTGATGTTTTTCAGCTTGTTTAGTTCTTTGTATATACTGGATATTATTCCTCTGTCAGATAAAGGGTTAGTGAAGATTCTTTCCCAATCTGTAGGCAGGCGTTTGGTTTTGATGACAGTGTCCTTTGCTTTACAGAAGCTTTTCAGTTTCATGAGGTCCCATTTATTGATTGTTGCTCTTAGAGCCTGTGCTGTTGGTGTTCTGTTCAGGAAGTTGTCTCCTGTGCCAAGGAGTTCTAGGATGTTCCCCACTTTTTCTTCTAACAGACTTAGAGTATCTGGTTTTATGTTGAGGTCTTTGATCCACTTGGACTTTAGTTTTGTGCAGGGTGATAAATAGAGATCTATTTTCATTTTTCTGCATGTGGACATCGAGTTGGACCAGCACCATTTGTTGAAGATGCTGTCTTTTTTTCCATTGAATGGTTTTGGCTTCTTTGTCAAAAATCAAGTATTCATAGGTGTGTGGGTTTATTTCTGGGTTTTCTATGCGGTTCCATTGATCCTCCTTTCGGTTTTTATGCCATTACCATGCAGTTTTTATTACTATTGCTCTGTAGTACAACTTGAGATCGGGGATAAAGATACCTCCAGATGATCTGTTGTTGTACAGGATTGTTTTGGAGATTCTGGGTTTTTTGTTTCTCCATATGAAGCTGAGAATCTTTTTTTCAAGGTCTGTAAAGAATTGAGTTGGTATTTGGATGGAAATTGCATTGAATCTGTAGATTGCTTTTGGCAGGATGGCCATTTTCACAATGTTAATCCTACCAATCCATGAGCACGGGAGATCTTTCCATCTTCTGAGATCTTCTTCAATTTCTTTCTTCAGAGACTTGAAGTTTTTCTCAAACAGGTCTTTCACTTGCTTGGTTAGTGTCACCCCAAGGTACTTTATGTGGTTAGTGGCTATTGTGAAGGGTGTTGTTTCCCTAATTTCTTTCTCGGCCCTTTTGTCTTTGGTATACAGGAGGGCTTCTGATTTTTTTGAGTTGATTTTGTATCCTGCCACTTTGCTGAAGGTGTTTATCAGCTGGAGTAGTTCTCTGGTTGAATTTTTGGGGTCTCCCATATATACTATCATATCATCTGCGAATAGTGACACTTTGACCTCTTCCTTTCCGATTTGTATCCCCTTGATCTCCTTTAGTTGTCTTATTGCTCTGGCTAGGACTTCAAGTACTATGTTGAAGAGGTAGGGAGAGAGTGGGCAGCCTTGTCTTGTCCCTGATTTCAGTGGGATTGATTTAAGTTTCTCTCCATTGAGTTTGATGTTGGCTATAGGATTGCTGTATATTGCTTTTACTATGTTTAGATATGTGCCTTCTATTCCTGATCTCTCCAAGACTTTAAACATGAATGGGTGTTGGACTTTGTCAAATGCTTTTTCAGCATCTAAGGAGATGATCATGTGGTTTTTCTCCTTCAGTTTGTTTATGTGGTGGATTACATTGATGGATTTCCGTATGTTGAACCACCCTTGCATGCCTGGGATGAAGCCTACTTGGTCGTGGTGGATGATATCTTTGATTTGTTCTTGGATTCGGTTTGCAAATATTTTATTGAGTATTTTTGTGTCAATGTTCATAAGAGAGATAGGTCTGAAGTTCTCTTTTTTTGTTGGGTCTTTGTGTAGTTTAGGTATCAGGGTGACTGTTGCTTTATAGAATGAGTTTGGTAATGTTCCTTCTGTTTCTATTTTGTGGAATAGTTTGAGGAGAATTGGTGTGAGCACTTCTTTGAAGGTCTGGTAGAATTCCGCGCTGAAGCCATCTGGCCCTGGGCTTTTTTTGGAGGGGAGACTGTGAATGACTGCTTCAATTTCCTTGGGGGATATAGGGCCATTCAGTCTTTCTATCTGATCTTGACTTAATGTTGGTAGATGGAATCTATCAAGAAAATTGTCCATTTCATTTAGGTTTTCAAATTTTGTGGCATATAGGCTTTTGTAGTATGACCTAATGATTGTTTGAATTTCCTCTGTGTCTGTAGTTATGTCACTCTTTTCATCTCTGATTTTGTTGATTTGGATAGATTCTCTGCTTTTTAGTTAGTTTGGCTAAGGGTTTGTCTATCTTGTTGACTTTCTCAAAGAACCAGCTTCATGTTTCATTGATTCTTTGAATAGTTTTATTTGTTTCTAATTGATTGATTTCAGCCCTGAGTTTGATTATTTCCAGCCTTCTTCTCCTCTTGGGTGTATCTGCTTCTTTTTTTTTTTCTAGGGTTTTCAGTTGGGCCATTAAGTTGTTTGTATGTGATGTTACGAATTTCTTCTTGTAGGCATTTAGTGTTATAAATTTTCCCCTGAGCACTGCTTTCAATGTGTCCCATAAATTTGGGTATGTTGTGCCTTCATTTTCATTGAATTCTAGGAAGTCTTTAATTTATTTCTTTATTTCTTCCTTTACCCAGCTGTCGTTGAGTAACAAGTTGTTCAGTTTCTATGTGCGTGTAGGCTGTTTGTTATTTCTGTTGTTGTTGAGGTCCAGCTTAAGTCCATTGTGGTCAGATAGAATACAAGGGATTATTTCAATCTTTTTGTATCTGTTGAGGCTTGCTTTATGACCAACTATATGGTCTATTTTGGAGAAGGTTCCATGCTGTGCTGAAAAGAAGGTATACTCTTTTGAGTTTGGATGAAAAGATCTGTAGACGTCTATTAGGTCTATTTGATTTAGGGACTCTGTAAGTGTTTTTATTTCCCTATTTGTTTTCTCTCTAGTTGATAGATCAAAACATTTAAAAATGTTTTTATTTTAAATTTTACATCCCCAGGGTGCCCTATACCTTCTCTTCTTCCCATATTCTCCCTTCTCCTTTCCCCCTTCCCTTCTCCCAGTCCCTCCAGAAAAGGAAAGCCCCCTTCTACCCATATCAATCTTTCCAGCACATCAAGTCACATCAGGACTGAGTGTATCTTCCTCTCCTGACACCAAGTTCTCCAAAAGCAGGCAATAGGGTCCATGTTGAAACACGCACTCCCCTCCACTATCCACGCAACCCATATGAAGGCCAAGCAGTCAATCATCTCCATGTGTGCAGGGGTCCTAGCTCCAGATCATGCATGCCCTTTACTTGATGTCTCAGTCTCTGAAAGTCCCCATGGTACTAGGTTAGTTGTCTGTATTGGTATCCTTATTAGGTTCCTGTTCCCTCCAGGTCCTTCTATCTTTACCCCAACACCTCCACAGGACCCTCACAGCTCAGCCCCATGCTTGGCTACAAGTCCCAGCATCTGTCCTGATCAGCTTCTGGCTGGAGCCTCACAGAGGGCAGTCAAGTTAGGCTCTTGTCTGAAAGCATTTCAGAGTATCATCATTAGTGTCAGAGGCTGGCTTCCTTCTGTGGTGTGGGTCACAGTTTGGGTCTATTATTGGTTGGATTTTCCCTGAATCTATTTCCTCATTATCCATGCACTTCCTGTAAGAGGGTAATTTTTAGATCCCAGGTTTTGTAGGTGGGTTGTTGTTCCCCTCCTTTCACTAGCCCAACATGGTTAGGAGGTGATCACTTCAGTCTCCATTTCCTTCCCTCTGTCAGGAGTCTCAGCTAGAGTCACACCCATATCATCCCATGCTCCTTCCCTGTCATAGGACTTGCAACCTCTCTGGTAATCAGTCTGGCACTTTCTCAGAAAATTGGGAATAGTTCTACCTCAAGACCCAGCTATACCACTCGTGGGCATACACCGGAAAGGTGCTCTCCCATACAAGGACAGTTGATGAGCTATGTTAATAGTGGCTTTGTTAGTAGTAGCCGGAAACTGGAAACAACCTAGATGTCCCTAACTTGAAGAATGGATACCAAAATTATGGTATATTTACACAATGGAAAAACAAGGAAATCATGAAATCTGCAGGCAAATGTATGGAACTAGGAAAGATCATCCTGAGTGAGGTATCCCAGAAGCAGAAAGATATGCATGGTATATACTCACTTATATGAGGACAATTTCTCATTAATACTAATAGTTTTATCATCTTAAGAAAGACAAAGCATAAAGTTTCAGAAATGAGATAGAATTCATGAAAGAATACTGTGTTTATTTGAATGTAGAACTTTGACCTGTATCTGTTAAATGGTTGTATTTCAATTTCAGATCAGATTTAACTGTGATGGGGAGTATCATGTTGATGTTACAAGTAAGCTGTAAATCATTACAGGCAAACCCTTTAAAAACTCAACCTCTGAAACAGAGTTAATAAAATGTAACAAAGAAAGAAAGAAAGAAAGAAAGAAAGAAAGAAAGAAAGAAAGAAAGAAAGAAAGAAAGAAAAGGAAAAATATGTATTAGATATACTAGAAATGAACAGAGTCATCAGCAATGTTTTAATATCACCTCTTCATTGGTTGTCCCCTTCAAATAATTTTTAATAAAAGAAGCGTGGTAAATTAAAAAAAAAAAACCCTCAACCTCTGATGAGTCCAATTTAGTTAAGCTTGCATTGACTGCCTTTTATAATTTTCTGTCAAAATGGAGAAAATTTAAGAAACAAATCCATACTAGTGCCAGTAGTCTGTAGTGACAGTCTCTAATATTTTTTTAGATGACTTTTAAAACAGGTTAGTAAATATCTAGTGTTTAAAGTATTATTTTGTTCTGTATGAAGACCTTGTGACCATCATGCTTTCTAACCTTTTACCTAGATTGTTGTAACAGAAAACAGCTGTGACTAAATCAGGCTGATACTACTGTTAGATGTCTAATGGATAGAAAATACTTAATATTAATACTTTAAGTGAATTCTCATAAATTTCAGATTGTTCTAACAGCCTGGTATTTCTTTAGCCCAGATTGATTGTGACGAATTTCACCTAAGGATAAAAGCCTTGAATCCATTTTTGTTTTAATATTATACAATGTATATTAGAAGCAAATAGCAGTTAGACACAATGATCATTTTAATTTGCAAAGTTTGCATTAATTTCAGGAAAATTTTATAAAGTGTAACTATTTAATAAAATACACCTTATGCGTATATGCTTTTTACCCGAGAACGTGTGAAGCACAATTTGATTATTTTTACTAGAGAAACAAAGACCAATATAGTCTATTGCGACATGCAAATGAACTGGTTTGAACTATTCCAGGTACTGTTTAATATGACTTGCATCATTTCATTTAAAATGCAAGGTCTGTTTGTCCTTGTTGACAAGAACTGGCAATTAAAGTCAATTAAGAAGAAATGGAATTAAAGAATTGATTGGGATCCATCATGCATCATGAGTTAGCTTTCTTAAGGCAAGTCTTGGTTTTAATCTTTTTCTCTTGCTCTTTCTAAAGTCATAAGCATTCTTATTGTTTTTCTCATTTATAAGGGGAAGATGACAGAATCTATGGTCCCTTTATCCCTGGTCTTCATTATTAATTTAATGAGTTAAGCTCCAAATTGATCATTTCTTTTCCTTGCCTAAGCATTTGTGCCAAGAACCACAAGGATCACAACTCTTGTGGCACTGCTGGAGCATTCATCTCTTTGTGAACATAACTCACAAGTGAACATACGTGCTAAGCTCCTCACCATGTACAAAAATAGAAGCTTTGTACTGTGGTGAGGGAGATGAGAGGAATTGTAAGAAAATGTGTGTGATTCTTTCAAGAGCCTTTAACCTGTATTAACAAAATTTTAACAATAAAATCAGTAAGTCTGAATTCGACACTTTTCTGTGTTTTGAATAAAACTGACCTATGAGGTTGTCTGTGTGTTGGTATAATGTTCTTTTGAAATGTATACACCTTACCCTTGTTCATTCAAATGCTGATTCTCCCCCCCACACACACACACAACTCTCTCTTTTCAATCCGGATATTGCATTGTGATACTTACTCTAAGCATCCTGTCTCTACTGTGTGTAAACAGGCCAAAATAAAACAATTAGCCACAGTGTTGTACAATGGGAGGAGCCAGAGGACAGGAAAGAGAGGGGAGGGGAGCCAGAGGGCAGGAAATGAGTGGGAGGAGAAGGAGTGAGAGGAGTGCTAGGAGAGAGAGCTGGAGGAGAGATCTTTGAACTACCTGGAGAGATGGACTGGATCTAAGATGTCACTAAAAGCAAGTATAATGTGGGAAATCTAAATGTTAGGAAACTATGAGGGCTTGTAGGTTTAGGATGGAGTAACTATTGCCCAGCATTGTGTTCTATGTTAATTAAATAAACCCAGTCTCTGTGTGGTGATTTGGTTATACAGCTGTTTAGAATTAACAGCAGCATTACTAAAAGATATATCAATAGCAAATATTACTAGTTACCTACAACACCTGTGAGTCAACGAAACAGTAGATACTAAAGTAAATAAATGAATGGTTGATGCATTAGTCTCTGAATTCCCTCCTAGGACCTGATTTTTTTTTTTCTTTGTTAGTCCTTGTATGGCTCCTTTCCCTTGCTGGTCCTTTTATATCTCCTTTCTTCCATAAAACTCCTTATGCTCTCCCCAAGTTTGGCTGTGAGTCTCTGCAAATTCTTCAATCCCCTGATGGGTGGAGTCTTTTAGGGGACATCTGTGGTAGGCTCAAGTCCTCTTCCCTTTCTTCTATCGCTTCTGGTGTCTATCCTGCCAAATTGATTTTCAAAGTGTTCCTTGATCACTCCTCCCTGGTGGAGCGACCTAGCCAGCACACAGAGGAAGAGGATCCAGGCAGTCCTGATGGGACTGGCTAGGCTAGGGTAAGACAGTAGGGGAGGAGTTCTTCCCCTATCAGTGGACCAGGAAATAGAGATAGGGAAAGAAAAGGGTGGGAGGGTAGGACAGGGCAGAGATGAGGGGCAGGACCACAACTGGGATACAAAGTAATACATTGTAAAAATATATATAACAATAAAAATAAAAAGAATAAAAGAAATTGTTCTCCTGAAGAGTAGTATCAAAGCCACTACTTTAAAATAATGAATATCACATTTGGGAGCATTTAGTAGCAAAATACCAGCCATTAAGATTAACTATTTTTTGAGACTTTTTCATACAGTATATCTTCATCATATTTTCCCTCCCCAAACTCCTGATGGCTACTCCACAGATCCCTACCTACCAAAATTCATGTTTATTCTCTCTCTCTGTCTCTTTCCACATCTCGTTCTTCAAAACCAAAGCAACATAAAAATTAAAGGAAAAAAAAACCCCACAACTAGACAGTAAAATACTAAACAAAGAAACAAACCACAGAGCCCATTCTCATACTCACAAAACCATCCAGTCCATTTCATGTTGGTCAACTACTCCAGGATATGGCTGAGCTAATTTTGAATATCCCAGTGCATAGTTTATGTCATATTCAACAGTTACGCTACTCAGATATTGTAAGAAACCTATTATATACTACATTATTAAGAAAGAAATGGTAATGAGTCTCAGCATCTGCTTTGATACACTGCTAGGTAGAGTCTTTCAGGGGCCCTCTGTGATAGGCTCCTGTCTTGTTACTTGTTTTCCCCTACTTCCAATGTCCATCTCATTTGTCTAAGTGAGGATTGATCATCTTACCCCAGGTCCTCTTTCTTGTTTATCTTCTTTAGGTATACAGGGAATCATGTGAAAAAAGGGGGAGTTAGTATGACCTGGAGAGGACAGGAGCTCCACAAGACCAAATATATCAGGGCACAGAGATCTTTAATGAGACTGTTTCTCCAAACAAGGATGATGTATGGATATAACCTAGAACCCCTGCTCAGATGTAGCCCATGGCAGCTGAGTACCCAAGTGGGTACCCTTGTAAGGGGAACAGGGACTATTTCTGACATGAACTCAATGGCTGGCTTTTTTATCTCTCCCCACCCCCGAAGGAGGAACAACCTTTCTAGACCACAGAGGAGGACATTGCAGCCACTCCTGAAGATACCTGATAACCTAGGGTCAGATGGAAGGGAAGGAGGACCTCCCCTATCAGTGGGCTTGGAAAGTGGCAGGGAGGATATGAGGCATGCAGGGTGGGATTGGGAGGGAATGAGGGAGGGTGCTACGGCTGGGTAACAAAGTAAATAACCTCTAATTATAAAATTCCTTCAAACTGTTATTTTACATCTTTTTTTTTTTTTTTTTTTTTTTTTTTACTTTACTGATTGAGGTATTGAAGCAGAGGCTGAGACTCATAGCCAAACTTTGGGCAGAGTGCAGGGAGTCTTATGAGAGAAGGGAGAGACAGAAAAACCTGAAGGGGACAGAAGCTCCACAAGGAGACCAGCAGAGCCAAGAAAAACAAAACAAAACAAAACAAAACAGAAAACAAAAAAACTTAAGCCCTGCAGAGACTGATATTTTATAACTTGTATCATTTTATTGTATCATATGTTTGAAAACACATTATTGTTTCTACTAAAAAATATTACAACAAAAGATTCCATTCTTATCTTTCATCTACAAGAACTGTATTTTGACACCATCCTTGAGATATTTTAGTAGAGACCCTTATTGTTCCACAGAAAGAAAGTTATCATTTAAATGTTCAAATGTATGTCATACAATGTTTCATGAAATCTGTATCAATGATATAGAATTTTATGTTATGAAAGGACAACATTTAAGAGCAAATTACTTGTATTCAATTTCCCATAAGCAGTCTACACAATGAAGTTCTTGCTATGAGCTGAACAAAAGGGTTCCAACAATTGCTCCCAGGAAAGGACACTTATGTAAGTCCCGTGGCTGCTATTAAAGATGAGTTTCCAGCTAAGGTCAAGATGAGTAATAAGCAATTATACCACTCAGGGTTGAGTTAAAAAGCACTTAGTGTTTATATGACCTTCCATGAGTAGTTTAGTATATTTATAAATATTTGCCATTCGTTTGCCTTTTGTCATTGACTAACGATTGACCTGTGTCACTTGTCACTGACACCTAACACCAAAATGAATTGAAATTCTGTCTTTAGAAATAGGTTTCCTTGATACAGTGACATTTATAAATGGACCTTTAAAGGAGGTACTTTTTCTATATACTTTGTTTAAATTCCCTGTCAGTCTCAAGTGGAGGATTTTATAATACTAAATTTATCAAGTCTTTCCGAGATCATCCCTCTAACTTTAAGCTTCTAGTGTACATTTCATCTCGATATTTATTTTTCTGTTTCAACTTACAATAAACTATGCATATGAAAGTCCTTTCAGGACAGGATATGACATTCTTAAAAAAAAAAAAAAAAAGAAATATAATGAAAGTATAATGATTTACTGGTTTACCACCCAAGGTTGTTGAAAGTCACAATGTTTTTTAAGATGAATCATTTTCTAAAAATGTCAATTTCTGTTTCTTTGTTTTCCAATACAGAGACTTAGATAGAGGAGCCTGTTTAATTGACTTTACTGAGAGGCAAGTCACTGCTTTCCTAAAGTTCCTGTTTCCCATTCACTCTGTTTGACTGGATTTTATCCACCTTCTTTTTTCTTTCCCTTTCAGGAAACAAACATACAAAAAAATCCCACAACTCTAAATTTTGCTATATTAATTACTTGCTTTACTGCTATTATTTTAGCACTTACCTTTTTTTCTTAAGTTTTATAATTGTTCATCGTATACTTTTTTAAACACAGACAGATAAGGATTCTCCTGACAAGATTCTGTAAGTTGAAACATATTTTTCATGTAAAAAGCATAGAGCTGCCTGCGTAAGATGTAAAAATAATAAAATTAGATACATTTTAAGCATGAAAGTCAATTTATGTTGGTGACTGCTTTATCTTTCAAAAACATAATTTAAAATAAATTTGTGTAGTGAACTATATACAAGTAAATGTTATCACACTATCAGTAGGAAATTACACCAAAACAACTAACCCATTCAAGAGCGGACTACCAGTCTATGTTTTAATTATGCATTTTAGACCACCCTGCAGTTATTAGTTCCCTTTTAATATGTATAGTGCAGCACCGTTGCCATAGGAAGATAACATCTGAAAGTTACATGTCCGTTGGGCACAACTATCAGCGTTTTTCCTCTATTTGGGTCATGAACCCAATTAATCCTCATTGCAGAGAGGATAAAGGAAAGACCAGTGATCATGCACACTAAATGTTATCTGATTCTAATCTGACAGTCACTGCTGATTGAACTTGGTATTTCTTGAAGCCTGAGAAATGAGCCTTAGCAGGCATATAGATTTCCCCGTATTTCACTGAAAGCTACTATAAATGCTTCTAAAATCAGCAAAATGGAAATTGCAAAGTTAAATTACATTTTATTGCTTAATGACAAGTGTGAGAATCTGAATGTATTTCACACTTTTATAAAAAATTACTTGTAATAAACAAATGTATATACATATATTTATTTATATTTGATTTACTAGTTTTAGTAAGGTAGAGATCTTGGTAGTGTTTCTAATTCTAGCCTTTCATAAAATTTTTGGACCTGTTTAAAATTTGTTATATTTTATGGTACTGTATACAACTATGCATATTTCACTGAATATACTGGTTAAATAGATTAAAATAATATTATGCGTAATATTTCCAAGACTCAATAATATAACTAGTAAATATTAATAATAAAATCATACTTATGCCTATAATCTTAACACTAATTAGGATTGGTAAAAAGGAATTTTATGTGTATTGGTCATCCTTGGCTACATAATTCCTTCTGGTCTTCTATAGAACTATAGTTTGAAATCTTGTCTCAGAAAAGCCGAAGTGGAAAGGTAGACTTTAGAAGAAACACTAAAACAATGATTAATATATAAGGACACAGAAAATGAAACAAAATGTGACTAAGGTCAAATGAAACAAGAAGAAAGTCAGTGCCATGTCAAGACAATTTAAAAATTTCCTCTGTCTCCTTATAAAGAGCCAGAAACATTATAGTTTCCATTTGGAAGGTGCAGAAATATTCATGTTTTGTTCATGTTTTGCATCAGAATATCAACAACTTCACTAATATGATTACAGTATTCAAGGTCGCTTCCTCCAGATTAACATGTGACTAAATTAATGGGTGCTGATCAGTCAAAACCCAAAATAATGGGGCATGCTCTTTAGAATGGGTGTAAGTCATATTAAATTATTACTTAAAATTTGGCATATATTTTATTATCTCTGCTCACAGTACTTGCCCCACTGTAGCCATAAGCCTTTGTTTGGTTTTAAACTTCCCATTAAATCAATTTCAAGGAAAATGCCAATATCAGCTTCATAGATTTGCTTTCTTATTCAATTCAGCCATTAATATCATTACTGTGAATAATAGTAGACAGTCACTTTTTTATATTCATAAAGAAATTTTAAAAACCACCCAATGGTCTTCTAAGAACGTCAATATTTTTTTTATAAACCATAAATCATTACAGAAAGCCAGGGATGGCATGGCAAGATTAAATATATAAACTATTCTAATGGTGTCGCTAGAACTTCACAGTCCTCAGAAGCTTCATTTCCTAATTGTTCCCAAAGTATGGGTCTTGAATGAATCATTATACACTGTTGAGAAAAAGTATCTTACCATAGTCTATGTTTGTTATATAAATTGTGTATGTGTGATCGTGTGAATCAATGATGAATCATATTTTGGTCAAAGAAGTGGTCCCATTAAGAAAGAGTCTACTAATAGGGTTATTGAAACAGAGGCTGAGACTCTTAGCCAAATTTTGGACAGAGTGCATGGAATTTTATGAAAAGAGGGGGAGATAAAAAGACCTAGAATGGTCTGAGCCTCTAAAAGGAGACCAACAGAGTAACAAACAAACAAACAAATAACAAAACAAACAAACAAAATACTGGGCGCTGGGAGCCCTGCAGAGACTGATACCCCAACCAAGGACCATGCATTGAGAGGACCTATAATCCCTGCTCAGATGTAGCCCATAGACTCATGTCCAAGTGGAGTCCCTAGTAAAGGGAGCAGGGGTGTCTCTGGCATGAACTCAGTGGCTGACTCTCTGACCACCGCCTCTTGTGGGGTGAAGGCTTGCCAGGCCACAGAGGAAGACAATGCAGCCAGTCCTGATGAGATCTCATAGGCTAGGGTCAGAGGGAAGGGGAGGGGGACCTCCCCTATCAGTGGACTGGGTAAAGGGCATGGAAGGAGAACAGGGAGGGAGGGTGTAATTGGGAGGAGAGAGGGAGGGAGCCACAGCCTAGATATAAAGTTAATAAATTGTAATAAATGAAAAGAAAAATTCACCTTAAAATTTCAACAGTGAGAAAGAGCAAGAATGTGCCCTACAAATCCTTGAACATGTGGTAAAACAAATTCCAAGTTCAGAAATTAACTTCTCTAGGTTCAAGAATCTTCTACCTACAAAAACTCCTGAGACAGCTTCCCCATTTGAAAATGAGGAATGTCTTTTGAAATTTATTATTATTATTATTATTATTATTATTATTATTATTGTTTGTTGTTGTTGTTGTTATATTATTTGTATGTGTATGTATGCATTGTGTATGGTGTAAATGTGTGAGTGTAGGTGTTAATGTATAAATCATAGGACAAATTTTTCTCTTCCTGCTCAGATCATCAAGCTGGTGCTGCAAGAACCTTTTCCCACTGCACTGTCTCACTGGCACTTTTATGAGTCCCTTTCATGCAGTGCTTCTCAACCTTCTTAGTACTGTGACCCTTTAATAGATTTACTTATGTTGTGTTGACCCCCAACCATGAAATTGTTTCATTGATACTTTGTAACTGTAATTTTGCTGCTGTTATGCATTGTAATGTAAATATCTTATATGTAGGATATCTGATATGAACCCCCCCCCCAACGGGTCATAATCCGCAAATTGAACCAGTGTGTTTTTTATCAGGGTCTACTCCATTTTCCTAGCAATAGAATTAAATAAAATGATTTCTACTAAAAAAAAAAAAAAATCAACAGTGACTTAAGAACATATAGAAGCTAACTGATTATCCACTAAAGATATTACTCAAAAAGCCTGTTATACAGAGAAATGAACTGAATATATAATAGTAAAGATTTTGAGAAAGGTATATTAACTATATTAACTACAATGAGATGCTCTTCACAATAATATTAGTTAGATTATGAATTACATAAGATATATGTGCGTAACTGGGCAGAGAATCAAAAGCACTAGTTCAATTATTTCATTATAAGTCTACTCTCTGTAATAAAGCAATTTCAAGTGGTCATCTGAGATGTTAATGAAGTGAGAAAAGAGACAGTGACTTCTACAAAAATGGTTAAAGAAATAAAAATATATTTATTCAATAATCTCCTGACTATCTTAAAATCTTACAATGGGGTAGACAAGAAATATGAATCACAGTGAATTCTACTAAATGGAGGCTTTGGCCCTTCAAAGTCAGTGTCATGTTTGCGCAGGTTCATAAGACTAAGCAGATGACTGCTGACAGCTGCCTAAAGGGGCTATTCTACTGTTTGCTTCATTATCCTACTATGATGGGCTCCATCTATCTATGCACTCTTTCAGAAACATAGTTTCCATAGGAACATGGCTTCCAATATGGAGCAAGTTGTTCTGGGTGTTTTGTGCATATTCACTTTAAAGTAATTTTGTTTTGCCACCAAGCTTGCAAGCAGGTTACCTGCAAATGGCCTTTCTTTCGGGTTATGACATTGATGCCATTAATTTTATTTTTCATCAGAAATAATCTCTATTCCCCACTTTGTGCATATCTGCCTTCTTAGTCACACACAAAGAAATCTTTATATACTGACAGGAAAATTCCAATGTTTAAATGGGAAAATTAAAAGACAGAAAATCAATCTAATGTGTTACTCTCCATGCTCTTAAAGCTTTCCTACTTTAGAATAATAATATATTATCCTTCAGAGACTAAGGACATTTGGAGTTCATAATTGACTAAAATTTAATTTCAACATGTAAATTAAAAAAGTAACTATTGTTTGAATCAAGTAACTTACCTTTTCATTTTTCCACTTAGTTTAACACATACAAGTGAATTAAGAAAAAAGAATACATTCATTAACAGTAAATTTACTCCAATTTTTAAATGCAGTATCCAGTCACTATGTACCATTGAACATCCTTCAGATACTCTTTGTGAAATTAAGATTGTGAAGATGAGTCATAGAGAGTCGTAGAGAGGCAATGACCACAACGGACAAGAGTGTGTGGTTTTAAGGAAAAGGTACATTGAGCTCAGCTTTAGTTAACTTTGATGGGCTCTTTTCTGACTATTCTAAGTTTAAGTCCCAAAAATTCATAAGAGATCCAGTTGTATATCTTCAATCATAGGCAACCTGCACCTCCCCCCACACACCCAGATTCAATGAGCCAGCTCATTAGCCATAATAGATGTTCTCTGGCTTGCTAAGCACCTAATTTACTACTAGTAAATGACTTTAAGCACAGAGAAAAATAAATCAGCATAAAATCATAGCTCCTATGATAATTAAGAAATGCTAGACATATGATTATGAATGTGAAGATGCTTCAATTACATTCTGTGTCATATTTTTTTGACATATCCATATACTCACTTCTATTTAATTCAAGATGCCAATCAGTCATTGTAATATTTACTATAACTGGTGTGGTTACATAGTTACTAGTGTTTTGGGATTACAATAGATTATATTAAACTAGTTCCTCTAGAAATTTCATTAAAGTCAGAAGGTTGAGTAATGTGAAACACTAGCACATGATATATGACAAACTATAATTTGATGTTGGTACATACAGTGCTGATCAATCTCCTATCATATTTCATAGAGTACAAATTAACATGAGAAAGTCTTCAAGAATATTTGTTAGCAAAGAAGAAAGTAAACTGTCCCTCAGTCGCAGATAAGTTTTTATGATGAAGAAAGTTATTGTTTGCTGAAGGTATGTAGATAATAAATAAGATGGTTAGTGCTCCTCTTTAGCTAATTTTCATGTTAATATAAATAAATCTATGGTTTTTAAATAATAAAAAGAAAGGACCTCAATTGCTCATTAAGGACAAGGATATCTCTGTTTTGTTGCTGGCCCTGTGGTCATTTCATGTGCAGGGGATTTTTCTTTCTGTGACATCTGGCTACTGATGGGGTGTTACTAAAATCCTTCCATAGAGACACACAAGTTCTTGCCACTCCTCTTCAGTTCTCTGGGCTTGAGCTTGGTGTGTACACAATAAAATAATCCATATGAGGTTAATCTGTGTGTGTGTGTGTGTGTGTATCATATTTCACACTAGTGAAGATTTTTATGAATTTCTGAGATGATTTTTAGAATTTCATACAAATTTACAATATGTTTGTAGTCAAATCAATCGTGATATACTTTCTTTCCAAATCCTTCCATATTTTTTCCAAACTGTCCTCACAATCAGGCATACTCTGTTTAACCACAAACTTCATAGCACTGTAGTGTGCCAAACTGTGTCCTCTAACTACATTCTCCTTTGTTCTATTTGCTCCTACTTATCTTGAGCCTCAACCTTAAGTAAGAGTATGAGAATACAAGAGCTACTAGAATTTAGAGAGTGATAAGTGAAGAGAGAATCTAATGTTTACCTGCTATTAAAGAGATGAGAGTAGGCTTCACATTATTTTACTTCGCTGTCACTGGAAGTTTTGATTTTTTTCTACTACATTGTGTCTTCAGGAAGCACAAACTAAAATGCCCTGTCTTCTGAAATGTCAAAAACCATACCAATGAAATCTCACCAACATGTAAATCCAAACATGACCTGAGTAATGACCACACTAAAAGACATGACGACACATAGGTGGGGAAAGTTCATGAGGCCATATCGTTCACAAAAAGCTATACACAACTATGGAATGTAGAGAGGGTAAGAAACAGTGTTCTCCACAGAAGAGAACACCAAATGATTCTCTAATGCTAAATGCTCAGCCCTGACAACAATGTAGTCTAAGCAGGCTGCATTCATGTACTGAGAAATGTTCACATACACATATGTATGTGATTGTGCATGTGTACATGCAACAATAAAGAAAAAGGAAGCCAAGAATTTGTAAGAGAGCAGAGTATTTGCAGGGAGAAAGGAGAATGGGAAATTATGTAATATCATAATCTCAAAAATGTTAAAAAGTATTGGAAAGGGGCAGGGAGGAGATGAGGGAGGGAGGGTGGGATTGGGAGGAAATGAGGGAGGGGGATACAGCTGGGACACAAAGTGAATAAATTGTAACTAATATTAAAAATAAAAAAAGTAAAAAAAAGAATCTCCTTTCTCTATAAATGGTGACAATAATATAATTGATTATTAAATATGCATGTTCTTCTTTACTATGCTTCTTTATTTCTTTAGTCACAATGTTTTTAAAGTGAACAGCTGGGACACAGAGTTAACAAAATGTAACTAAAAAGAAAAATAAAATTAAAAAAAATAAAGTGATCTATAAAAAATATTATGTGCTAGATCTTCTTTTAGCTTTTAAAAAATCTTTGTACTGTGATTTCTATAGTGGCTATATCAGCCTGCACTCCTAGCAATTGTGAATGAGAGTTTACCTTTTCACAGGATTCAAAATTTGCTTTCAGTTTTTTTCTTTTTTTGTTCTTTTTCTTGCTGTTGTTGTTTTTCACATAAGGCATTCAGACCAAAACAAAATGAAAGCTCAAAGCTGTTTTAGTTTGCTTTTATTTTAATTGGTGAGCCTATGGAACACCACTATAAATACTCCCACAAAACACACACACACACACACACACACACACACACACACACACATACACACACACACACACACACACACTTGTGGAGGGAGGGAAGAGATTTGAAAGGTTAATACAATTTGTGTTGCTCTTTAAAAAAAAAAACAAACAAACAAACAAAAACCTCTGCTACCCCAAATTCTACCAGTCTCACCATTTTTCCAACCCATCCAACTTGGTTCTGTTTCTAAAACTCATCAAGTGCAATTTGTGCTGCTTGGTTACTCTTGGATATATGGTCTTACATTGAAGCATTGTCAACACACCAGAAGTTACAGTCTTAGAGAAAACTGATTCTTCCTCTCCTTGCTGCAATCAATTGCCAAAACTCCTCAGTTAAGGTGAGAGTTGATGTTCAACTCTCTTTTCCAGTCTCAGATTTAGCCTTTTTTATTTTTATTTTTTAAAATCTCTTAACTTGTATTTCTTCTTTTTCTACTAAAAAGGCTACTTTGTTGTTGAGTCCTTTGTTTTCTTGACTATTGGGTTTAGAGTTCTATATACATTCTTAATATTAATGGCAAAATTCCCATTTTGTGGGCTTCTTCTTAACTTGATGACTGTTTCTTTTTCTGAACAGAAGTTTTTAGGTCCCAGCTGTCAATTGTTGGCTTTAAATCATAAGCAAATGGAGTCCTGTTTAGAAAGGCTTTTTTCATCACATACACTTTAAAAGGAACTACATAAGTTTTCTTTCAGTTCTCTGCATATTTCAGGTTTCAGTATTTTGAGTCTTTGATCTCTTGGTAGTTCATTTTCTTCTTATTATTTTTTTTTATTAATTACACTTTATTCATTTTGTATCCCCCCATAAGCCCCTCCCTCCTCCCCTCCCTATCCCACCCTCCCTCCCCTTTCTGCATGCATGCCACTCCCCAGTCTACTGATAGGGGAGGTTCTCCTCTTCTTTCTGATCTTAGTCTATCAGTTCTCATCAAAAGTGGCTGCATTGTCCTCTACTGTGGTCTGGTAAGGCTGCTCCCCCCTCAGGAGGAAGTGATCAACGAGCAGGCCAATCAGATTATGTCAGAGGCAGTCCCTCTTCCCATTACTATGTAACCCATTTGGACACTGAACTGCCATGGGCTACACCTGTGCAGGGGTTCCAGGTCATCTCCACGAATAGTCCTTGGTTGGAGTATGGTAGTTCATTTTTGTGTAACATTATACATACAGATTTAAATTCATTCTTATGCATGTGGACATACAATTTTTCCAACATCATTTGTTGAAAATGCCATTTTTCCCACTGTGTTTAAAAAAAAGTCAAATAATTTTGACTACACATTGGAGACTTTTATTTCTATTTTTAATAGCTTTTTATTTTTTCTATTAGTTACAGTTTATTAACTTTGTATCCCTGCTGTAGCACCTCCCTCATTCCCACCCAATACCACCCTCCCTCCCTCATCTCTTCCTTGTCCTTCTCTAAGTCCACTGAGGTGCTCCTCCCCTTCCATCTGACCCTAAGTTATCAGGTCTCTTCAGGACTGGCTGCAATATCCTTCTCTATGGCCCAACAAGTCTGCTCCTCCATCAGGGGTGGGGTGGAGGTCAAAGAGCTAGCCACTGAGTTCATGTCAAAGAGAGTTCCTGTTCACCTTACTAGGGTACCCACTTGGACACTGAGGTGCCATGGGCTGCATCTGAGCAGGGGTTCTAGGTTATATCCATGCATGGTCCTTGGTTGGAGAAACAGTCTCAGAAAAGACCCCTGTGCCCAGATATATTTGGTGCTTGTGGAGCTCCTGTCCTCTCCAGGTCATACTAAATTCCCCTTCTTTCATATGTTTCCCTTGATCTACAGTTTTTAAAATTCATTTGTTGGCTTGTTTTTGTTTTTGTTTTGTTTTGTTTTATTTTGTTTTAGCAATGCCTTCCTGGTTTTATTAATACAGTTCTGTAATATACCACAATAGTCAATATGTTAATACCTCTAGCATTGTTCTTTTTGATTACCTTGACTATCCTGGGTCATTTAATCTTCCATATGTATTTTAGAAGCATTTCATTTATTTCTGAGAATAATATTGTGGGATTTTCATTGAGATCTTATTGTATTTATTGATTGATTGATTGGTTTCTATTATTTTTTTTTATTTTTCAATTTTTTTATCAATTTATTCATGGTATATCCCAATTGTAGCCATATTTCTCAACTTCTTCCAACCCCTCCTTTCCTCCTTCTTCTCCCCAACCTCCTTCCCTTAGTTCACTGAAAGGGGAGCTTTCTGCCATCTGACCCTGTCTTATCAAGTCTCATCAAGACCGCCTGGATTCAATGACTGGCTCTTTGGCCTCCCCCCCCCCCCCAAGGGAGGAGCAGTCCTGTTAGGCCACAGAGGAGAGCTTTGCAGCCAGTCCTGAAGATACCTGATAAAACAGGATCAGATGAATGGGGAGGAGGTCCCCCCTATCAGTGGACTTGGAAAGGGACACGGTGGAGATAAGGGAGGGAGGGAGGAACTGGGAGGGAATGAGGGATCAGGATACAGCTGGGATACAGAGTTATTAAAATGTAACTGATAAGAAAAAAATAAAATTAAAAAAAAAGAAACAAAAAGGGAAAGGTTAACTATTGGGACATTACAGATTTATACTGTGCAAATAAAAAAAAAAGAAAAAGACTGCCTGGATTCTCTTCATATGTTGTCTGCTTTGCCAGGGGCAAGTGATCAAATGGCAAGCAACTGACTTCATGACTGAGGCAGCCCCTGCTCCCTTTTCTCAGGAACCCACATGGAGACTGACCTGCCTGCCTATAGGCTACATCTGAGCAGAATGTCAAGGTCTTCTCTACGCATGGTCCTTGGTTACTGCATCAGTCTCTGCAGGACCTCCTGAGCTCAGATTTTTAGCTTTGTTGGTCTCCTTGTGGGGCTCCTGTACCCTTCTGGTCCTTCTATTCTTATTCTTCCATAAGAGTCCCTGAGCACTGCCCACAATTTAGCTGTGAGTCTCAGTGTCTGCTTAGATCCCCTGTTGGGTGGTGCCTTTCAGAGGACCCTCTGTAGTAGGCTCTCATTCTGTCCTCTCTCTTCCACTGCTTCTGGTGTCTATTCTATTTGCCGTTATGAGTGACATCTAAGCAACCTCTTTAGGGTCCTTCTTGTTGTTTAGCTTCTTGAGGTCTGTAGATTTTATTAGGTTTATCTTATATGATTCAGCTAATGTCCACTTATATGTGAGTATGTACGATGCGTGTCTTTCTGTTTCTGGGATATCTCAGTATGATCTTTTCTAGTTCCATCGATTTACCTGCAAATTTTATGATTTCTTTGTTTTTAATAGCTGAGTAGTATTCCATTATGTAAAGGTGCTACATTTTCTGTATCTTCAATAAATGGTGCTGGTCTAATTGGATGTCCACAGGTAGAAAAATGCAAATAGACTCATATCTATCACACTGCACAAAATTAAAATCCAAGCGCATCAAAGACCTCAGCTTAAAACTAGACACACTAATCTGTTGGAAGAAAAAGTAGGGGAGAGCCTCGAGAGGCACAGGAGACAACTCCCTGAACAGAACATGAATAGCACAGTCTCTTAGATCAACAATCAATAAATGGGACCTCATGAAACTGAAAAGCTTCTGTAAAGCAAAGGACGCTGTCATCAGAACAACACCACAGCCTACAGACTGGGAGAAAAAAATCTTCACCAAGTCTAAAATCTGTTAGTGGGCCTAGGTAGGTCACCAAGGGGAGGAACATAGGAGGTAGGAAGAGTGAGGAAAGGTGGAAACCAGGAGGAGATGAAGGAGGGAGCTACAGCTGGGCTGGGATACAAAGTGAATAAATTGTAATAAATAATATAAATATAAATATTCAAATAGAATCTATTTCTAAGAATGCACACTTCTCAAACAGGCTTAAAAGGAATCTGGAAGGTATTAATGTGAAATACTTTCACTGAGAACCACTTCTCATAATGTGAAAGGTACTGTGCCAGCTACAAAGGAAATAGCAACCACTTAATTCTGTGTAGCTCTGACACTAAGGAATTGCACCAATATCTACCCTGGCAAAATTGATTGAAACAGATGCAGAGACTCACCTCCAAACAACGGGACGAACTCGGAGTATTGTGGAAGAGTGGGAGGAAGGATTAAGGGAGCCAGAGAGATCAAGTACAGGGCAAGAAGACTTACAGAATAGACTAACCTGAGTCCCTGGGGGGCTCAGAGACTGAACCACCAGTGAACAAGCTTCCACGGGGCACATATCGACCCCCTATACATAAGTAACAGATTCACAGCATGGTCATGATGAGGGTCCCTGGGCGTAGGGACTGCCTCTGACAATTGCCTGCCTTCTGATCCCTTCCCACTAGGGGAGCTGCCTTATCTGGCCTCAGTGGGAAGCAATGCACTTAGTTCTGCTGTGATTTGAGAGTGGCTTGCTACACCTGAGGGAGTTCCTTTCTCTTAGAAGAATGGGGAGTGGGGGAGGATCGGGAGGAGAGGATCCAGGGGGCTAGGGTCAGGCTGTAAAGTGATAAAGAAATGAATGAAATAATATTTTTAAGAATAACTAAATAAATGAAAAATATAAATAAATATTCTAAATGGCTTGGGGAAAAGATCGGATACCATTTTTTCTCAATATGTATACTCTTTTAAACTAGTGTTTTCACAGAAAATGTAGAGTGACGTCTTTGGAAAACGATGATGTAAAATGACTGAGAACTCCTTAAACTTACATTCTCTTGTAAGTGACTCGACACTTACTGTACAGGAGGGAACATATGTGCACAATTTCATTGCATTGATTGTATCAAAGGACTCTGTAAGCACATCAGTGTTCTGGGAATGGATACATGGAGACAAATGAGTCTGCCATAATGGTCATGCAGAAAAAAAAAAAAGCCTCAGAATGAGGGTACTGAAACAGGCTTCAAAACATAGCGCAGTCAAAATTAAGACCCTTTTTCTGTGACTCTCCATCACTGTCTATATGTCTACTCCTTGCTACTGCATTATATTGAAAATTAATCATTTTATTATAAAAACAGGAAAAATTATTCGGTTTGAAAATTGAAATAATGTGGTGCAGCTTGCAAAACACTTGGAGGTAGCCAACCAATGTTTGGTTTCAGTTGAGACCCATCCCATGAGACAGAGCCCATCCCTGTACACTGCTTGGATATCCGGGAACCAGAGACTGGTTATCCCAGAGACCTAGGATAGAATCAAACATGACAGGAAAAAAAAAAAAAAAAAAAGTGAGCGAGAAGAAAAGAGAAAAATTTAATAAAGTGATTCCTAATGATATTCTGATATATAAGTACATTGTCCTTTCCTTGTCAAAGAGGCTTCCTTGGCAGTAGATAGGGGCAGATTCAGAGACCCAAAGCCAGAGGAGAGCGGAGAGAGCGCTGGTGAGAGGGCAAGCAAGAACACAAGCAAGTGCATCTAAATTGAGAGTCTGACTTAGAAGTCTCCATTTGGTCCCTCCTCTAGGAGATCAGGGAACACTGAAGAAGAGGGTGAGGAAAGATTATCTGAGTCAGAGAGGATCAAAAGCAACAGAGGAATACAGCCCACTCAGTCAACGACAGAGGGCTCAGATGGGGCTCACAGAGACTGATGGGCAGGAACAGGACTGCTTTGTAATGAATCGGGTCCTCTGTGTTTGTGTTATGGCTATTCGTTTGGTGTTTTGGGGGACTTCTGACCATGGAAACTGTGTATCTCTGATTCTTTCCCTGCTCCTTGGATTGTTTCTCTCCTGTTCATTTTCCTTGCCCAGCCTTGATGAGGGCGTTCCTCTTATCCAGTTGTATCTTGTTTATCCTATTTGACTATCATTTCTGGTAGGCATGTTTTTTGTTTGTTTGTTTGTTTGTTTGTTTTTGTTTTTCAGAAAAGGAAACTAAGTGAGGGTGGGTCTAAGGGGAAGGATAGCTGGGGTGCTAGCTAGGAGTGGAGGAAGGGGAAACTGTGGTTGGGCAGTATTATAGGAGAGAAGAATTTGTTTACAATGAAAAAGAGGAAAAAAAGACTTACTTTGAAAAATAACAGACATAAGGGGGAAGAGAGAAATTTCTTCAATTACCAAAGTAGGGCTGCTAAGCAAAATCTTAGATTTCACCCACATTCCTGTTTCTATTTTGTGGTGGGGTATAATTGAGATAGCACCAGGATACAATGCACATTAGGCTCACCAGACTCTGTTAATGTCTGTTTGCTCTGCAAATAAGGTGAGAAACATTGATTTTTATAAACGTCTCTGAGAAGTAAACTTCAATATGCTCTTCATCCTCAGCATGACATTTCAAAGAGCAATTAAATACTCACCTTTAAATTTTGTATTTTTTTTTTCACTTTCAGATAGAGTAATCGATAATGAAAGCTGCTTTTAAGCAGTTTTCCTGAGTAAAATTAATTCATGTCAGGAACACAATGATATCTTAAATGATAAATATATCCTTTGACTGCATCTTGATGGAGACGAAACTTATGAATTCGAAATTACAATATGTGAAATGTTTACATTGGTGAGAACGATGATGGTGATAGACAGGGTCCTCTCTCCATTTTCTGTAGGCCAGACAGAACTTAGATAATTGCAAGTATGACTTTCCTATTCTCAACTTGGTCCCCTAAAGGAGACTTACTTTACTACTGATTCTACACATGCTAAACCGAAGCCCCAAGAGGTGAAATAATTTTTCTAGGCTAATGCACAGCTAAATTCCTTACTTAATTGAACTGGAGTAGACAAGTGTCAACTTAGTCCATTAAGTTGGTCATAGCTGCGAGTCTCAGCATCTGCTTTGATCCTGTTTTGGGTGGAACCTTTCAGAGGACCCTCTGTAGTAGGCTTCCATCCTGTTTGCTTCTCTTTCACTGCTTCTGGTGTCTATCCTGTTTGCCATTATGAATGAGATTTAAACATCCTCCCTAGGATCCTCATTAGTGTTTAGCTTCTTTAGGGCTTTAGATGCTCCTGTTTATTCTATATTATACAGTTAATATCCACTTATAAGAGAGTGTATACCATGCTTGTCTTTCTGTTTCTGAGTTAGCTCGCTCAGAATGATCTTCAGATAGAGCACAGGGAGTCTTATGGAAGAAGAGGGGGTTGGGGATAGAAGAACTTGGAGGGTACAGGAACTCCACAAGGATACAAACAAAGCTAAAATATCTGAGCCCAGGGGTTTGTGCATTGATTGATGCACCAACTAAGGACCATGCATGGAGAGGACCTAGACCCTCTACTCAGATGTAGCCTATTGGCAGCTCAGTCTCCATGGGAAACCGAGTAAGGGAAGCAGTAGCTGCCTCTGTCATGAACTCCTTTGCCTGATCTTTGATCACTTGCCCCTGGTGATGAAGCTTTACCAGGCTCCAGAGGAAGAGGATCCAGGCAGTGCTAAGGAGTCTTGACAAGCTATGAGCAGATGGCAAAGAAGGAGAATGATCTTTTTCAGTGGGCTAGGAGATAGGAATAGAGAAGAAGAGGGAGGGAGGGGAGGACTGAGAGGAGTTGAGGGAGAAGGCTTCAGTCAAGATATATAATAAATAAACTGTGAAGAAAAATTTTTAAAAAGTTTGTCATAGCAATATGTGTGTGTGCTTGTGTGGGGGATCTTCTTTGTAATTTCACAAATATATTTTATACATTTTTTTGGTTATATTTCACAGGTTCTAACTTAATTCCATAATCATTTTACAGTGGGTTCATATCATTATCACCATGTTGATACCGAACATTTCAACATAGGAACTTGTGTTAGAGAAAAAAAAAAATCAAATATAAAGGCTTTCATTTTTTATTTTTTTAATTGTAAAATTATTTATTATTATTATTTGTTACAATTTAATCACTTTGTATCCGGGCTGTAGCCCCACTCCTCTCAATCCCACCCACCCTTTTTCTCCTGCCCCTATACCCCTCCCAAAGTCCACTGATAGGGGAGGCCCTCCTCCTCTTCCATCTGAAGCTAGCCTACCAGGTCTCAGCAGGTAAGACAATGGCTGCATTGTCTTCCTGTGTGGCCTTGCAAAGCTGCACCTCCCAGCACCATGTATGGAGAGGACCTAGACCCCTTGCTCAGATGAAGGCTTTCACTTTACATCATGTACTTTTTTAAAAAAATTTCAAATGTTGTCTTAATATTACTGATAAATGTAGTTCTATAATTCAACTTGAAATCTGGAGAGGTGATTCTCCATCAGTTGTTTTATTTTTTTTAGCTAACCCGTAATTTTTGTGTTTCCTTATGAGCTTGAATTTTCTTTTCAAATTTTGTGAAGAATGGTTTTGAACTTTAGAGGGGGATTGTATTGAATCTTGACATTGCTTTTGTAGGATGAGCATTTTCTCAATATTAATCCTACTGCTCCATAGGCCTAGGAGATTTTCCTATCTCCTGTCATCTTTTTAAATGTCTTACAATCTTTGTTTTACAGTTCTTTCACTTGCTTGCTTAGATTTACTCCAAGATATCACTTTTGAGTCTACTGTGAGCTCTATCATTTCCCTGTCCTTCTTTCTCGTTATGTTTCTCACTCATATTTAACAAGTCTGTTAATATTTGGTCTATTAATTTCACATCCTCTATCTGTGTATAAGCAGTAAAAGTGTCCTGGTTAACTCTTCAGTCTTTAATGTATAAAGTAATATCTGAAAATAAGGATACTGTCACTTCTTCCTATACTATTGGAATAGCTTTGATGTCCTTCAGTTTTCTTATTCCTCAGGGAGAAATACTAGAACTATCTTAAATAAGTATGAAGAGCGGACACACTTGTATTGGTCCTGGTTTTAGTGTAATTGCTTTGAGTTTATCTCCATTTAAGTAATTGTTGGCTATAGCTTGCTCTAAATGGCATTTATTATGTTTAGGTATAACCCTGTATAACTAATCTGTCCAGGCCTTTTTTTTTTTTTTTTTTGAAAGTTTTTCCTCTAATTCTTTTAGTGTATTTTGTTTTTAAAATTATTATTATTATTTGTTATTATTATTATTATTATTATTATTATTATTTATTACAATTTATTCACTTTGTATCCTGGCTGTAGGCCTCCCTCCCCTCCTCCCAGTTCCAAACTCCTTCCCGATTCCCCTGTCTCCCCCCCCCCCAAGTGTTTCTCCCATATTTCACTGATAGGCTAGATACTCCTCCTTGACCCTAGCCTGTCAGGTTTTATAAGGACTGTCTGGATCCTCTTTCTCTGTAGCCTAGTTAGGCCACCTTTCCAGGGGGAGGTGATCAAAGAGCCAGCTACTGGGTCCATGTCAGAGACAGACCCTGCTCCCCTTACTAGGTAACCTACATGGAGCCTGAGGTGCCCATGGGCTACATGTGAGCAGGAATTCTAGGTCCTCTCCATGCATGGTTCTTGGTTGATTTATCAGTCTCTGCAGGAACCCCTAAGTCCAGCCCTTTAAATATTTTAATTATTTATTTTACATCCCTGCCGTAGCCCCCTCCCTCCTCTCCTCCCACTCCTACAAACCCTCCCTGCTTCCCCTATCCATCCTGCTTCCCCTACTCCTCAGAGAAGGAAAGCACCCCTACCCACCCATCCAAGCATCTCAGGTCACATCAAGACTGAGCACATTCTCGTCCCTGTAGCCTGGCCTGGTGGCCCCTTCAGAGGAAAGTGATAAAAAAGCAGGCAACGGTGTCCATATCTGAGCCAGCCCCTTACTATTCCCTTCACTGTACAATCCACATAGGCTACATCTGTGCAGGGAGCCCAGTACATGCATGGTCCTTGGTCAGCACCTCAGTCTCCACAGGGTCCCCGGGTCCTGGTTAGTTGTCTCTGCTGATCTTCTGGTGATTTTTTTTTAATGCAGTTTGTTCAATTTGTGTTCTGGATGTGGCCCCTCCCTCATATCCTTCTGGTCCCTCCCTCTCTCCCTCTTCTTCCGCTTTGCCCCTCTCCTAGTCCACTGATAGGGAAAGTCCTCTTCCCCTTCCGTCTGAGCCTAGCTTGTCAGGTCTCATCAGGACTAGCTTCCTTGTCTTCCTCTGTGGCCTGCAAGGCTGCACCCACCAGAAGGAGGCCTTCGGAGGGGGTGCCACTGAGTTCATGCCACAGCTCGTGTTCCCCTTGCTAGGGAAACCCACTTGGAGACAGAGTATATGGGCTACATCTGAGCGGAGTCCTTGGTTGGAGTAACAGTATCGGCAGGGCCCCCAGGACCTAGATTTTTTGGCTCTTTTAATCTCCTTTTGAAGTTCTTGTCTGCTTGCACCTGATATTTCTGTCTCCCCCTTCTTTCGTAAAATTCCATGCACTCTTTTATTCATTAATTAATTTATTTATTTAGGTACATTTTATTCACTTTGTATCTTAGCTGTAGCCCCTCCCTCATCCCCTCTCAATCCCACTCTCCTTCCCTCATTTCCTTCCATGCCCCTTTCCCTGGCCACTGATAGAGGAGGACCTCCTTTCTTACCATTTGACCCTAGCCTCTCAGGTCTCATCAGGACTGGCTGCATTGTCTTCCACTGTCACCTGGTAAGGCTGCTCCCCTCAGCAGGAGATGATCAAAGAGCCAGCCACTGAATTCATGTCAGAGACAGTCCTTGTTCCCCTTACTAGGGAACCACTTGGACACTAAGGTGCCATGAGCTACATCTGTGCAGGGGTTCTAGGTTTTCTCCCTGTTCCATGCATTCTTAATGATACTCTGCTATCCGTGCAGTTGGGAGTCTGGCTTATCTGTCTTCTGTGTGGCTACACTCAGAACCTGATGGGAATAGATGTAGAGACCCACAACTAATATTGGGTGGAGTACAGGGAGTCCTGTGGAAGAGTGGGGGACAACACAGGAGGACCCGGGGGAGGGGGGGACGGGGCCTCAACCAGAAAACATGCAGCCGTTAAGTTAACAAATTACACCTATTAGTTCAGCTCAATTGGAGTCCACCTCAGCTTCCGAGGTCACAAATAGCTTCTGACAATCTCTCACTTCTTTTGTCTTGGGACAGGACTTCTGGTGTATTATAATCAACCTGGTAGTAAATCTGAGAGTTGTGCTTATTTTGATTGTCGTCATCCCATTCATCCTGTTAGGACTGAGAAATGCCCTACATGCCATACAATGAGATCTATACACTCTTATGTTAATAAATAATGATAATAAAAAAGGTGTGGGAGATCGCACAGCCATATGTAATGGAAAATCAAAGCCAGCACAGCTGCTTGAAAAAGATCCAGCAAAGCTGAGGTAAATGATGTAATTGGTATGATACAGTCTCCTGTACCTTTGTCCTTGATCTCCACATGTTGCATGCTTGTAGGCGGGGCACTTTTATTGTTTGTACAAATTAGGAATATTGGATTAATGGATCTTTTCTTATTAATGCCCTCTCCCAGGAATACTGCTTCTAGGCATCTCCAGGAATGTCCACCATGCTACCCCTCCCACTTTTAGGGATCTTTCTTAGGCCCCGGAGATTGTGTCTCAAATAAATATAGCAGAGTCTTCTTATCTCCACCTCATTCCAAAATATTCCCTGCACTCTGCTCAAAATTTAGCTATGCGTCTCAGCATATACTTTGATACCCTGATGGGTAGATTCTTTCAGAGATGAGATCAGGAACCATAATGTCCAGGATTTCAATCATGAGAGGGTGATGGGATTTCTCAGAGACCATTAGTACACCTAATGAGAAGGTCATGTCCTTCTTGTCTGTAAATTCATTTATATAGTATATCACATATTTTTATTTATGTGTGTTGAACCATCCCTGATTATCTGGAATGAGGCCCCCTTGGTCATAGTGGATGGTTTTTTATGTATTTTTTTAATTACTTTGCAGGTATTTCACTGAGAAATTGTACATCAATGTTCATGTGGGAAAACAGTCTGTAATTCTACTTCTTTGTGGAGTCTTCATGGGATTTTGGTATAAGGATAGCTATGGCCTCATAAAAACATTTGCTCTTTCCGTTTCTATTTTGTGGAATCTGGCAGAATTCTGCGCTGAAATCTGGACCTGGGCTTTTGTTTTACTAGAAGGTACAGGATGGTTTAAATTGTTCACCTGATCTTGATTTAACTTGGCTAAGTTGAGAAATTTATGTATCTTTTTTAAAATTGTTCAATACAATGACATACAGATTTTTAATGTCCTTATGATTATCTGGATTTCCACTGTATATCTTGTTATGTTCCCTTGTAATATTAAATTTTGTTAATGTAAACTTTCTGTATATCATCTTTCAATGTATTGTATCCCTAGTATCTTCAGTACTTTTCATATATGATGAGATGATAATGTGGTTTGTTTCTATCATTTTAAGCAGTAAAATATATTTGTTGGTTTATATAATTTGAACCATCCCTTCATTTCTAAGATTATGTCCACTAGATTACGGTAGGTAATTGTTGATGTATTCTGAAACTCAATTAAACTCAATGTTGTTTAATGAGAAGTGATTTATCTACATTCACACGGGATATTATTCTGTAGTTCTCTCCATGTTTCCTTTCCCACGCTTTCTCCTTTCTTTGTGATTTTGTTATCAGAATAATAGTAGCTTGTTAAAAACAATTTTAGAATGTTCCTTCACTTTCTTTTATTTTTTACTTTTTCAGAATGATTAGGGAAGGGTTGCATTAGTTCCTCATGGAATGTCTAATAGAATTCTACACTGAGTCCATCTAGCTCTTAGGAATTTGTCGTTAGGTTATTTTTAATCAGTGCTTCTACGTTACTTTCTTCTTAATATTATTAATAAGAGTAGCTATCAGTATGAAATTTCTATTGAAAAAACATGTTAAATGTATTGATATGTAATAATATATCATATGTATTAATATATAATACAATATATTGTAATAATATAATAATAAATAATATAACATGTAATGATATGTTAATTGTATTCATGTAAATAATATAATATTTAATATTTAATAATATATAACATAGGAATGATATTTATGGTAAACTATAACATCTCATCTGAATGTTTAACGTTTTATACCATGTGCAGGATAAAAGACAAATTCTCACAGAGGATAAGATAATCAATAATACCTGTGCTTTTTTTTTTAACAATAAGATAAGTTTAAATGAATGGACAATGTATAATTCATATTTACATATTCTTCAATTCTAATAAAAATGTTCCTTATGAAGTCATGTGGTGTTTGACACCAATACACATATATTTAATTTATTGCTTCTACCATGTGTTTTTTATAAAGTTTCTGTATACTTAATTTTAATCAGAAAACATTTTCTAGTAACAGACTCAATAAGTTATTTAAATTTATTGCTTACTTTATAAGTTTTCAGGTCAGAATTTTAAAAAAAATATTCATAATTTTCTCCGTTAAGCACTTTAAAATGGTCTCTTAAATGCCAGAATTTTTTAAATAAATTGAGTTATAATATAACAATACATGTGGTGTGTGTGGATTGTTCATCAAATAATTTCAAGGTTATCACTATTTTGAGAAGATGAGTGAGATTAAACATTATTGCAAAGATACAACTATGGTATAAATAACAAATTTCTACTTTTAATATGGCTTCACTTTAGCAATATGACCTCTATATAGTAAAAATGAGCATAAACTCATAAGTAGTCTTAATAAGATTTCAAGTAGCAGAAAGAAAAGAAGATATATTAATTCTGAAATTAATAAATTGACATAATCTTCATCTCTATTATTGTCATAAAATAGAAAGTGGAAAGTTGGATTTCTGTATGTATGAATGTATGACTGTCTGTGTGCTAGCACAATGGGAGTATTTTAGACTGTTATCTTTTTAATATGAGGTGTTTAATATGTGGACCCTTATGGGTACTTTGACACAAGGGTTTCACTATCTTGTTTTTGGTGTCCTGGAACTGTCTACATTGACCAAACTAGACTTAACCTTCTGCAATCCACTGCCCCTGCCTTCATAGAACTGAAGTCCAATGAGACATGATCACTTCTGGGAACTAATAACATATATATAAATTGTCCAGATTGTAAGGACTTGACGAAATCTATAAAAGGCTTGATGCCGGCTCCACTATATTGTATAAGATATCTGACATGCACTTGTGGATTCTACTTGCTTACCCAAAGGCAAGCACATATATGAACACATATGTACACATATATGAACACATACATCACAAACACATAAATAAGTAATCAAATATGTTTACTCAAAGTTAATCTCTTTGTAAATTTTATTATTTTTATTTTTATTTTCTTGATGCTTGATGAACAAAACTTTTTTTTTTTCTCTTGGGAAATATGAAGAAATTTCAGCTATACCCTATTGTGCAACTGATTCTTAGCAAATGCATAGCCCATGTTTAGTCATGATGATCTTTCAATTAGACTACAAGAACATAATTGTGGAAAAAAGTAAAGGAAAGAAAATTAATATCAGGATGAGTAAGAAAGGATCCAGATTCAAATAGGCACTATTCAATACAACATAATTAATCACAAATAATTTTGGAACTTGTCCTTTATACCAAACCTAAAGGAAGCAGAGTAAATAATTTTTGTCCTATGTCCTCAACAAAATCTTAATGTAGACTGTGATTCAAAACTATCAAGGCACATGATGTATTTTACATAGCATAATATTGTGTGTTCTGCCACACTGAGACAGTAACAAGCATATCCCTACTATAAATGCAGTAAAGTTTACATGAATTTACTAAAGACAAGTGGATTGTATGACGTGTGGTTTACATCTTGTTGTATCTCTTACAAAATGAAGAAGCTTAGAGGAAAGAAGCTAACTTCTCATCAAAAAAAAAAAAAAAAAAAAAAAACCAAAAAAAAAACAAAAACACCTTGAAGTATTTAGCTTCCTGACTCCAGGAGACTGGTACTCTTTCTATAGATTGTAAAGAATGTTAGGCTATACAGGAGCATTAGATAATGTTGGGATCCTTGACTTGATAGAAATCATACATTCAGAATGATAACATAAATTATGAGGAAATAGAATACATTGGTAAATGACATTATTTTTAGCTTTTTGAGAGTTATTTTTAAAATGTATTTATTACTTATTACAATATATTCACTTAGTATCACAGTTGTAGCCCCCTAACCTTGTATCCTCCCAGTCCCACCTTCCATTCCTCTTTTACCCTCCATTCTTAACACTGGTTTTCAGAGTGGCAGGACCAGTTTATAATACGACCACAAGGGAATGAGGGTTCCTTTTCCACTCAACCACTTTCATAATTGCCGTTAAGTTATCTTTGACATTCTGAATGTGGTAAGATAAAATTTCAAAGTTGT
This sequence comes from Psammomys obesus, assembly GCF_907164565.1. Lineage (NCBI taxonomy): Eukaryota > Metazoa > Chordata > Mammalia > Rodentia > Muridae > Psammomys > Psammomys obesus. Next base: position 11,803,428 of record NW_026596147.1, on the reverse strand, counting down.
TTTGATTTACATTTCCCTAATGTGTAGGACTAATAAATCTTTATGGGATATATCTTAGAAATTAATTTTTCTCAAAAATTAAAAGCAATATATTGTTAAAAATATAAATTATTTTCTTAGGAATGGTCTACAAAGAAATTATTCAGAAAATAATCAAAATGGAGTACTTGTCAAAAGGAAAATTTAAAGATACAGCCTGGGCAGGTATATGTGAAAGCCGAAATGAGATTTTGGGACAGAAGCAAGATTGATGTTTCCAAAACAGATGGGAAGAAGAATATTGAAGATAGTCTCATTTGGTTCACATTGCTTTCACACCTTTGGTTTCATTGATGGACAGTGTAATGTGAAGAACTATGAAGGAAATTGTCTCTCAGTAATATTAAAAAAAAAATCTCATGCAATGGGCCTATTCTGTTTTTATGAGGAATCTACTTCCACTTAGATAGTCAGGCATTCATCTTTGCAAAATAACAGTAGGAATGAAAGAACAGAGTCTGTTCTAATTCAACATAAGGTCAAGTGAGAGACTGGGAGAAAAAAATGTCTGATAAGGTTATTTAAATTTTTGTAAAACTATCACTGACATTTGGAGAAATTATTGAATCCTAGTCAGAGAAAACTAGAAAAAAAATGACCTTGGTTTTCCTCCCCTCAGTGATTCAAAAGTCAACACAAAATGAAAAAAAGTGACTGAAAGGGGGTGTAAAATGTGAAGTGAATATTTTAACACATGTAAAATGTTAAATATTTGATCCAGTTCTTTGTATTGGTAACTTACTGAGTTCTGTTTGTTTTAGCTGAATCTGAAAGCCTTTGAAAGACATCTAATTAATGCAAAAAATGTTTGTAAATGTATTTAGAATACTCCAAAGGAAACGAAAAAATCAATTAAAATGTTTAAACCAACTGAACAACTTATTTTTTGATCTATATTTGTAGAACTTGGACTTTGTGCTGAATATTGACCTGCCAAATTTATTCCACTTAAGAATTTCAAACAAGTTTGGAATGTCTCCTAATGCCTGCTACTAAGAAATAAATAAATGGTCCATCCATTTCTGATACCCATCCTGGTATCACACCCAGCTGTAATCTGTATTCCAAATATTTTTAATGAGTCTGTCCAGTCACCTTATTCTGTGTTTCTGCTTCATATTCAGACTCAGTTCTCAGCTGTTTCTACTTGCTTTTCTAGTGAGTCGCCTGGGTACCATGATTCTCACTGCCTTTTCACATCCAGGTCTACCACTAAGCCTCTTGGGAAATCTTTCTTAGACCTCTTTGGATTGAAATAAAGATAGATTTGAAAATTTCAATAAACAAATTTGAAAACTCAAGGAGAAGATTCAAGCAGAAGGCATCAAATAGAATCCATTATATTCTGGACTTGAAGACAGAGTAGGGAAATTGGATTGTTCAATATTAGATTATAGTAAACTAACAAATTCATAGAAGAATTATGCAGAAACTCAGGATGCCATTAAAACCCAATCCACAAATTACAAGCCTAAAATAAGGAAATGAATTCTAGGCTAATTGTATAAAACACATACTCAACATGATCTTAGAAGAAGACTCCAAACTAAGGAAAGATATACCCAATCAAACATAGAAACACACAGATAAACACACAGAGTAGCCTATAGATAAAATCAGAAAGTATACCAGACATTTTAATGAGTAAAGGAAGCCTTGTTAGTTATTACAAAGGTGTACAATTGTTCATTGCGTACACAATAAGTTATCCTGGGATGTCCAGCCACAATTGCACAGTTATTGCACACCTCCTGCAGGTGCAGCTCAGGTAACAATGCAGAAGAGGGGAAATTAAGACTTTAAACCAGAGGCCCAACATTCCTGAGATTAGATTTTATCTCTTTGACATTACAGGAAAATTAAACCCTTGAAACTTCAACAGTGTGGCAGTCTAAATCATAATTTCACAGGATCACACCAGTTCACCTGCTTACATAAATGGAGGATTCTACCAGAGCCCACTCATAGGGGAGAAGCTATTAGAACTTAACAATTTGTGGCTAGGGTGGGATAGTTCTCTGGAGGTACATTCCCCATTTTACATATGCATGTTTTATATGTAAACATATATTTACATATATCTGTATTTATTGTGTGTGCGTGGTACCCATTTGTGTATAGTTGTAGAAATATTCACAGGCACATGGACAACTTTCTAGTGGTCATATAGCTAAAGCATATCCACATCTCAGAACACCCAATAATTGTCATTCATTCCTCAGTATAAGATCAACAATTAATATATGTGACTTTTTGAAACTGAAAAGCTTCTGTAAGGCCAAGGACACTGTCAGTAGAATTAAATGACAGTCTATATATTTGGAACATATCTTCACCAATACTACATTTGAAAAAGAGTTAATACCTAAAATACGTAAAGAAATCAAGAAATTAAAGACCAATAAGCAAATTAATTCAATTAAAACTGGGGAACAGAATTAAACAGAGGTCTCAACAGAGGAATCTTGAATGGTCAGGAAGCATCTAAAGAAATGTTCAACTTCCTTAGTCAGCAGGAAATACAAATCAAAACTACTCACAGATTCCATCTCACACTGGTAAGAATTGTTAAGATCAAATTCTCAAGCTACAGCACATGCTGGTGAGGGGGTGGAGAAAATGGAACACTTTTCCATTGCTGGTGGAAGTGCTAACTTGTACAACCATTTTGGAAATCAATCTGGAGGTTTCTCAGAAAATTGGGAATAGCCTTATCTCAAAACTCAGCTACACCACTCCTGGGTATATAGCCATAAGATTCTGTACCATACAATGAGGACACTGGCTCAACTATGTTAATAGCAGCTCTATTTGTAATAGCTAGAAACTGGAAACAACGTAGATGTCTCCAAACTGAAGAATGGATAAAGAAACTGTGGCACATTTACACAATAGCAACTATTAAAAACAAGGAAATCATGAAATCTGCAGGCAAATGGTGGGAACTAGAAAAGATCATCTTAAAGGAGGTAACCCAGACCCAGAAAGACAGGCATGGTATGTACTCACTTATAAGTGAATTTTAGTCATACATAAACTTACAATAATACACAGACTTTAAGAATATAAATAACAAGAAGGATCCAAAAGACGGTACTTAAATCTCACTCAGAAGAGGGAATAAAATAGAAAGAGGATATGGGTGAAGAGCGGGCACAAGGTAGGCGAGGAAGCACAGAGAGATATGAGGGTGGCGATCAGACCTGAGCAGAGCAGGGGACAGTGGTGGCAGGAGGATGAAAGGCCTTTAGAAAAAAAAAAAAAAAGAAACTGCTGGTGAGGGCATCTCTCTGATATGTTTGAGACCTTAATCAGAGTAGGTTTCTGGGTGGAAATGAGAGGGACTCTAGCAGAGACTCCTATTAGTAGGGGTCATAGAGATGGGAGAGGACATCCTATAACTAGACAAGTCTAACTGAGGGGAACACCAATCCAGCTACAAAAACTTCAGCCTAATATTCATCCTGCCTACAATACATACAGGGATAAAGATAGAGCAGATATAACAGAGACAGAGAGAAGGTCCAATCAAAGCCTGGCCCAACCCAGGGCCCACCAACCCTGGGAGAAAACCAACCTTTGATATTATTAAATGATACTCTGCTATGCTTTAAGACAGGAGTCCTCTGAAAAGCTCCATCCAGCAGTGCCTTGAAACAGTTGCTGAGACTCTCAAACAAACATTGGGTACAGCTTAGGGAACCTTGTGGAATACTTAGAAGGAGAAAGGGACCTGTAAGTAATAGGAGCTTCACAGGAAGACTAAAAGTGCCAACTAAGCAGGGCCAAGAGGGGCCTGCTCATATTGACGCACCAACCAAGAAGCTTGCATAGATTGGACCTAGGCCATCCACAAAGATGAAGCTGATGGACAGCTCAGGTCCCAAGTGGGTTCCCTAACAACAGGAGCAGTCTGACTAAGACTCTCTTACCAGCTATTCAATTACTTCCCGTTTTTGAGGAATTGCCTTACCAGGCCACAGGGGAAGAGGACATGCTCTGCTCTGATATGACTTGTTGAGCTCTGGTGAATGAGAAAGTGGGCTTCCCTTTGCTAAGAATTAGGACAGGGTGGTGGGAATGAGGGATTGAAGGTAGGACTGGGAAGTGAGGAGGGATCAGGATAAGGCCAGGATATAAAGTGAATAAATGAGGAAGAAGAAGAAGAAGAAGAAGAAGAAGAAGAAGAAGAAGAAGAAGA
>NW_026596147.1:11665744-11799178 GCF_907164565.1 Psammomys obesus | reverse complement strand
AGAAGAAGAAGAAGAAGAAGAAGAAGAAGAAGAAGAAGAAGAAGAAGCAGCTGCACATCCCATTTGTCTTTCTAGGTGAGGAATGATCATCTTACCATGGGTCTTCTTTCTTATTTATCTTCTTTAGGTGTATAGATTTCATTATGTTTATCATATTTCATAAGACTATATGAGTGAGTATATACCATGTGTGCCTTTCTCCTTCTGGGATACCTCACTCAGAATGATATTTTCTAGATCCCACCATTTCCCTGCAAATTTCATGATTTCCTCCTCTTTGATTGCTGAGTAGTATTCTATTGTGTAAAAATACCACAATTTCTGTATCCATTCCTTCATTGAGGGACATCTAGGTTGTTTCCAGGTTCTGGCTATTACAAATAAAGCTGCTACAAACATGGTTGAGCAAATGTCCTGGTTGTGTACTTGAGCAAATTTTGGGTATATGCTTAGGAGTGGTATAGCTGGATCTTGAGGAAGCACTATTCCTAATTGTCTGAGAAAGCACCAGATTGACTTCTAAAGTGGTTGTACCAGTTTACATTCCCACCAGCAATGGAGGAGGGTTCCCCTTTCTTCACAACCTCTCCAGCATGTTTTGTCACTTCAGTTATTCATCTTAGCCATTCTGATGGGTGTAAGGTGAAATCTCAGGGTCGTTTTAATTTGCATCTCCCTGATGGCTAAGGTTGTTGAGCATCACTTTAAGTGTTTCTCTGCCATAGATGGGATGTACATTGGACATAGGAGAAAACAAGTAACAGGACAGGAGCCTACCTCAGAGGGCCCCTGAAAGACTCTACCTAGCAGTGTATCAAAGCAGATACTAAGACTCATAACCAAACCTGCAGTAGAGTGCAGGGAATCATATGATAGAAGGCAGAGTTAGTATGAATTGGAAAGGTTAGGAGCTCCACAAGGACCAAATATATCTGGGCACAGGGTCTTTTATGAGACTGACACTCCACTAAGCACCATGTATGGATATAACCTAGAACCTTTGCTCGGATGTACCCCGTGGTAGCTCAGTAACCAATTGGTTTCCCATAGTAATGGTAACAGGGACTATTTCTGACAGGATCTCAATGGTAGGCTCTTTGACCTCCCCACCCTCCAAGGGAGGAGCAGTCCTGCTAGGCCACAGAGGAGGACTTTGCAGCCAGTCCTGAAGATAACTGATAAAACAGGGCCAGATGAAAGGGGAGGAGGTCCTCCCCAATCAGTGGACTTGTAAAGGGGCAGGGAGGAGATGAGAGAGGAAGGGAGGTTTTGGGAGGGAATGAGGGAGCGGGATACAGCTGGGATACAGAGTTAATAAAATGTAACTAATAAAAAAAAAAAAGAAGCATTGGATTAATGCTTACAGTGGAGGGCCTGAGAACTCTATTTGCACAATAAGAATTTAGAAAGTAAAAGAATTGGTAAACTTCAGTAATCCTTTCTTCTAACTTGGCATTTTTTGAAAAGAAAAATGAAATCATAGAATGTATGGTTACCTGTACAAACGCACAAAATCTAGTCAGTGAAAAATACAACATGGACACATTTTTGATGAATTATATTAATAATATAATTCAACTCACAGTAATGTATGTGATTAAAATGTCAATCGTAACACAATAGTTATAAAAAATAAATAAATACTAGTTTACATAAAATAATTAGATTATCAGAAAAATTAAAATAGCCTGTTTGTTGTATATTTCATTATTCATGACAAAATATTAAAGTTCTTAAATATGCTATGCATTTTAAAGTTGTTTCATTCATTTTTTTTCTTTTAAAATAAATAATACTAAGGGTGTAGATCAATTATAGCATTGTTCATTCAACTTTCTTGTAGGAATTGAACTCTCAACTTTGGTAAAAATAAAATAACTAATAAATATTTAATCTAGGAACTAGATGTTGAATAATCCATTCTTTCTTAGCTTAAAATTTTTTAATTAAAACAAACACTTTTGTAGAATTTTACATGTGTAGATGTGAAAATCAGAGAAAAAAAACAGCAATGGAAAGTTGGTGATTTTTTTTAACATTTTGTTTTATACTTAGTGAGAATTTGTTTTTGCAAGGATGTATATGTAGATATTTAATTTTATGTTTTATTTATGAATCAGTAATATGAACTTGGAGTCACTCCTTGAACTTCAGGCTGTGCTTTCCTTTATTATCTGCTCTCATTTTGCCCGAGTACAGGATACACAAAAGATGAGTTCAGAATTACTATGTCATGCTCAATCTACCGGGTTTCTGGAAACTGAAACACTAAAGAATGGAGGGTCAACACCTTTAATTTTATCTTCACCCTTCCCTCAATATTCAGTTTTCTTATATACAAGTTTCTTTCTTTTCATTGTAATATGTATACCTATGATGTATTTTCCATATTAAAGCTGACTAGGCAATATAACTGTTAGGTCTTCTTATTGTCACTAAGATAGAATATTTTGAGCAAAACAGCTTAAGAAAGCATGTTTTTTTATCTGAAAGTGTGAGGCTAGAGAGCAGGGAAATCCTGGCAGCAGGGATTGGAGGTAAATTTTCACATCACACCCAATGTCAGTAGGATGAGAGCCGTACCTGCTTGTGTTCACTCCAGTTTGTTTCAAATTCTTATAATTTCCAGAAACCCAGCCTAGAGAATGGCGTCACTCTTAGTGGGTAAATGTTTCAATATTGAATTAATGGTAGCAAGATAATCCCCTACTCCCATGCCCAGTAAGTTATCTCCCCAATGATTATAGATTTCACCCACATGAGGGTTGAGATTAAATATCACAGGTCCACTGCTTGCCAACCTAAAACCCAAACATACCACTTTAAAATTTTTGTTTCCACTTTTGTTCCCCAGGTCTTCAACTATTCCAATAGTCATATTACAGTTGCAATGAGTATATAAAAGTCAGATGTTTCTTATTTTTTCTTTAAAAAAGATACATGGTGTATTCAGACCTACAATGAAGTATGTACTTTTTTGTTAAGTTATATGGATGCAGAAATTGTGGTATATTTACACAATGAAATACTACTCAGCAATTAAAAATGAGGAGATCATGAATTTTGCAGGCAAATGGTGGGAAAGAAACGGTCATCCTGAGTGAGGTATCCCAGAAGTTGAAAAACACACTTGTTAGTGGATATTAGACATATAACATAGATTAAACATACTAACATCTGTACACCTAAAGAAGCTAAGTAAGAAGATGGACCCTGGATAAGATGATCAATCGCTATTCAGAAAGGCAAACTGGATAGATATTAGAAGAGGGAAAAAACAGGGAACAGGACAGAAGCCTACCACAGAGGGCCCCTAAATGACTCTGCCCAGCAGGGTATTAAAGCAGATGCTGAGACTCATAGTCAAACTTTGGGCAGAGTACAGGGAATCTTATGAAAGAAGGGGAAGACAGAAAGACCTGAAGGGAACATGAGCTCTATAAGGAGAACAAGAGAACCAAAAAGTCTGGTCGTAGGGGTCTTTTCTGAGACTCAAAGATATATTTTGAAATCAAGTGTTTCAAAGAAATTGAAATGGCATGAATTAGCTTCTTTAGTTTTACAAAATTAATAATTTCTAAGATTTTCAATGATAGATTATTAAAAGAAGATTTTGTTTATAAATTACTATTTGAAAATGTTTTATGAATATTACAAGAAAATCACTTAAGATGTACCTTTTTAAATAAGATTTCTCTCTCAAGCTTGTATTTAAAGTAACAAATAAACTAATATTAGAGGACATATTCATTAGTATGTACTATAAGACTGTAAGTCAATGTCAAAACTAATGTGATGTATAAGAAGAATTTTTGTTAACCTCTTTGGAGTATTTTAAATATAATTTATTTTGTCATTTAAAGAAACAGTAAGTTTGTAATATCTACCTACTAAAGGTTTATTCTAAAGTAAATATTAATAATAAATCTTGGAGCAGCATTTAAAATTATTGTATAATAACATTTCAAAATACATATAATTATATACATATTTTTATCTTAAATAGCACGATTTTTCAATCAATAAAACATTCAAATATAAAATTACATTTCAAGAATAAAGCAGAATAGAATAAACAATGAGAATACTGTACTTGTTCATTCGTAATTATTTTGAAAAGATGACAGTTTCAAAGGTCTATCATGTTTTTCTAGTGGTTTGCACTTGAACTAATGATGGGAAATTTTTAAGCCTTAATTTTCATTTTTCAAAACATTACTTGTTTTTTTAATTAATTTTTTATTTTTCATATTAATTACATTTTATTCACTTTGTAACCCAGCTGTAGCCCTTTTCTTATTCCCTCCCAATCACACCCTCCCTTCCTCATCTGCCCTCTCCAAGTCCACTGATACGGGAGGTCCTCTTCCCTCCCATCTGACCCTAGCTTATCAGGTCTCATCAGGACTGGCTGCATTATATTCCTCTGTGGCCTGGCAAGGCTGCTTCCTCCTTGGGGTTGTGGGGCGGTTACAGAGCCTGCCATTGAGTTCATGTCAGAGACAGTCCCTGTTCCCTTTATTAGGACACCCAATTGGATACTAAGCTGCCATGGGCAACATCTGAGCAGGGGTTCTAGGTTATATCCATGAATGGACCTTGGTTGGAGTATCAGTCTCAGACAAGACCCCTGTGCCCAGATATTTTGGTTCTGTTGCTCTCCTTAGCACTTCCTCAAGATCCAGCTATACCACTCCTAGGCATATATCCAAAATATGCTCAAGTACACAACAAGGACATTTATTCAACCATGTTCATAGCAGCTTTATTCATAATAGCCAGAACCTAGAAACAACCCAATGTCCCTCAACAGAGGAATGGATACAGAAATTGTGGTACATTTACACAACTGAATACTACTTAACAATAAAAAACAAAAATTTGCTGGCAAATGGTGGAATCTAGAAAAGATCATCCTGAATAAGGTATCTCAGAAGCAGAAAGACACACATGGTATATACTCACTATATACTCACTTACAAATGGATACAAGACCTATAATATAGGATAAACATTACTAAAATATGTACACATAAAGAAGCTATACAAGAAGGAGGACTCTGGGTAACAGGATCAATCCTCAGAAAGATTGATGGAATTCAGAAGAAGGAGAAAATAGGAAACAGGACAGGAGACTACCACAGAGTGCTTCTGAAAGACTCTACCCAGCAGGGTATCAAAGCAGATGCTGAAACTCTTAACCAAACTTTGGACAGAGTACAGGGAATCCTATGAAAAGGAGATAGTGGGAACATTACTTGTTTTAAAGTGACATAATATCCTTTATCATAGAAATTTAGAAGCCAAGGCAAATATATGAAGAAGTAGACGGTTAGACAATAAATCTGATAATCAAGAGAAGTTCTTTGCTGGTCAGTGCTTTTTAAAATATTAGTTGTGCAGAATTGGAAGTGTTTACTTCATAGAACCAAGAACAAAGAATATAAACACAAAGAGCGAAGGCAAAACTTTAAGCATTCGTGTCCAAAATGATATTTCACCATTAGAAATAGAAGAGAGTCTGAATAATCCAAGGGCATCATATTTCAACTTATTGCAGAATAATTAAGTGGAAAAGACACAGAAGCCAATGAGTCAGCATTTTAAAACAGTTTTGAAGATTCACGCAGTTCCCCTAACTGAGAGCTCATTTTAAAACATACTTGAGTGAAGTAAGTGATGGTAGCAGAACTCTCCCTTAGACACACCCTAATACTTTCACTTTACTAGAACATCATAATGCCTAAATGCATTCTGAAATGTATCCTTATGCCTACAATATAAGATATCAGCCAAAAATCTTTACTGTACAGCACACAGTCATTCAGAATACCAGAACAGGCCATAATGCAGAGACCACTGTATCTTGGAAGGCTTAGCCCCTATATAAAACACTGCTCCTGATCCTAAGTCTCAGAGAAGATTGCTGAGAAAGAGGGCTGAAAATAATAAGAGCCATAGTTACAGCATATCTGTTATGAGATTGTGTATCCTAGAAAAGACAGGGAACCTTCACAAATGACATTGCAGCAGCATAACTGCCTGAATGTGATATGAACAATAATAATATCAATAGATCTGAAGCTGATGTTGAAAGAGAGACACTCATGGGGACCCAAGACAAGGAAATACAGACATCTAATGGCTACTGAGAGAGGAATAATTATCCTCGCCTTAGGGATGAGTGCCCCAATTGTTTATCCAATACAGAATTTCACCCAGAGATCATAGACACACAAGCTACACTAAATGGACTAAGAGGTAGCATTTATATATTTATGCATATATGTGTAATTATGTGTAATTACATACATGTGTGTAATGAAACAATGAAAATGAGACAATCACTCTGAAAGAGAATAAGGGAGCATGGGAAGGTCTGGAGTGTGGGGACACAGGGGTGATGAGAAAAGGACAGGGCCGAGAAAAACACTGTAATTATATTTTAATTAAAAAGTATTAACAAACAGAGCCAGAGTCAGAGGACACTGGGAGAACTTATGCCTGGTCTTACTTATATCTTGTTGGGCCATGTTCCTTTGATGTTCCCAGAGGTCTGCTTTCTTTCTGGAGGCAAGAGGGGATAGAAAAGAATGGAACGAGGGGAGAGAGAATGTTGGAGTGGGGCTAGGAGAAGTGACAGGACGGAAAGCTGTCCTCCGGATCTGTTTTATGAGAGAAGAAAAAAAAAAACTGAGATATATTTTCTTCAATGTAAATGAGTGTGCCTTTACTAATTATTAAGGACTGAAATATGGCAGTTTGATCGCCTACCACCTTTAGACTTGATGAATATTTATAAAATTAATGAAATTTCAAAATATTATGAAATCAGCCTACCTTTGTTGTCTCATATTGTTGGAACATTTTTTGATCAGTACCCCAATTAAGAATCTTAATTAGGAATTGTTTGTCCTAGTACTTGAAAATCTATGTGGATTTTGCTCATCATCTGTTCATTGGAGTAATGCCCAGAAAAAATACGGATTATTCATCAGTTCACATAGATGAACACTTTTTTTAATCTACAGCCATACAACCCTAAACACTGACCATTTTCCATGAACATATTTTATTAGATAGAAATGGAAAGCATTGATTATGCCAGTTATTATGTCAATAGTGAAACAAATATTCGAAACTATATATTTAATTATAGCATTTAAAGGCTTAAAATGGGGATTTTTACATTCACATATGAAAAACGTAAGAATGCACATTTGACATTTAATTATTTGTCATTAATTTGTCACTACTCATTATCTGTCCATTAGAAATGAAATTTAAACAGTGGCAAGGGTTGTTTAACTATATCTATTATTATTGTTACAATGTTAGTTAATATCTTTAGGAAAGTATTTACAATAGGAAAAAATTCTAAGTATAATTAAAAATATATATGTAGATTGTCAACTAAGTACCATCTTAATTCATTATTTTTTTTCTATTACAGCTTTCTGGTTCTTGTTTGTTTGTTTGTTTTTAACTCTGTGTGCACAATTAGTTGAAGAAAGGAAAAGGATATTTGGCATTGTTGGAGAGGAAATGTCAATAGGGGCAAGCTTTGAGGTTTCAAAAACCGATGTCATTCCCAATGTACCATTTTGCCTCATACTTGTGGGTCAAAATGTGTGCTTTGATCAGATAGAAGGGGAAGAGGTCCTTCCCTATCAGGGAACTAGGGAAAGAGCATAGGGGGAGAAGAGAAATGGTGGATGGGACTGTGAGGAGACTAGGGAGGGGGCTACAGTGGGGATACAAAGTGAATAAATTATAATAAATAAATATATAAATAAAAATGTAAGCTTTCAACTACTATTCTAGTGACATGTCTTCCTGATGGCTCACATGTTCCTAGCCTAACCCTCCAAAAGTGTAAGCCTCAGATAAACCATTTTTCTATTGGTTTCCTTAGCCGTGGTGTTTTATCACAGCAATGGAGAAATAACCAAAAGCAAATTGGGGAGGGCAATGTTGATTTCAGCTTATAATTTCAGTCCAGCTTAATAAAAAATCAATTAGGAACTCAAGGTAGATACCTAGAACTCAAGGTAGAAACTGAAGCAGAGGACCCTGGCTATGCATCTCACTGCCATGCTTCATATGGCTTTCTTGGTATGCTTTCTTATGTAACTCTTGGTGGCCTACCAGGGTTGGTCCAGTGGCTTGTGCGTTCTCCCCCTCATCACTCCTCAGGAAAGTGAACAGCAGCAATCTGAATGAGCTGTCTGTGGTTCTGGCCTCTGTGCCCTTCCACCAGAAGTTTGATCCTACGTTAGCAGTTTGATTCCTTGCTTTCCTGGAGTGTGTGGAAGGCTTTCCCTCATTAGGCTGCCAAAATTTGGAGTAGGGTAGAAACTGGATCTTTTCTGTGTGGACTCATGCAGTTGAAGTATGTCAGTATGACGCCATTGACCTTGCAGCAGGTATTATAGAGCCTTGCTCCAGTGCTGTGGTTTAACACATAGAACCTGGTATGTGATTTTAGGACTGAGACCTACAGTTTCTGTTTGTTTGTTTTGTTTTGTTTTGCTTTCTCTTTTCTTCCCTCACAGGGAGAACACCTCTTTCTGAACTGTGTAGCTTGGAGATATTGAAGGAGTAACTTAGGAAATATTTTGTACCCCTTCTTCCTTTTGAGTGTTTTCATGGTAAAGTCTTAAGTTTAGTTTTGGGGATTGAACTCAGTTCTACCTTTGAGATTTATCTTCTGTCTTTACTTTTTGTTTTGCTATCCTGAAGGCAAGAACTGTGACCACATTCAATTAGGCTATTTTGTTGGCTCCACACTTATTCAGTGTGTCTGCAGAAATTGCCAGACATCTTATTCTACTATGAGTAATTTTTTTTTCTGTGGAAATCTTTTTAATTTTTGAGCACAAATTCAATTCTATAGTGTAATAAACAATTCTGAAACTTTTGCTCAAGCTCACACTACATTTTCTTTAGAGACATTTTGACCTGAGAATTATGCTATGGTTATGACAAGTAAATTCTTAAGTTGGCTGAAGGTCATGACCTACCCTGAACCCCAGAAATATGTCCAGGACAAACCTGCCCTTAGTCTGACAATGGGAACCTTTCATGCATTCTTAAGTGAGTGTTAAAGATATTGATAAAAAAAATATGTGTTAAGTTAACTAATTAAAAATTCAAGAAGTATTTCTCATATTTTTGAGAAGAAAAATTAATTCATTTTCATTTAAAAAGACAACTCTCTAATAATGATTAAATATTTATTTAAATCATATTTAAATGGCCTTCAATTTTTAATTTAAATAGTGAAAGCTTTTCTAAAATCACTTCTCTAATGTGGAATGTAAAAAAAATGGCACCTCTATCATTTATTCATAAGTATAATACTTTGAGGATGACTCTTTATTGTGATATAAACATCATTGGCCTTACCATGATGTAATTTCCCAGTAGCATAAGAACTTCATGAGCAATAACAGCAGCTTAATATTCACTTATTCTTTCTGTTTTCTACAGACCATTCTTGATCCTTACGAATATAAATATATATGTGTAAATATGTATATAGTGTGTGTGAGTTTATGGTTAATCACTTGGAATGTGATAACATATAACATATCAGGAGGTGGATTACGCCTAAAAGAAAATTTATTCAACCTGTCTCAGTGACCACTAATTGCCTGAAGCTCTTCACATATTTTGGAAGCCATATGACATTTCCACCACACATTATGGCACTTTGACTACTATAGTCATTACATAGACCTCTTCTAGGTAATTAAACTATTTAGAGTCCATGGATGCAACTAATCTGTCACATCAAGGAGACACTATTTCATAGCAGGTGTCATGGTCTTGTAGCTCTTACAATCTTTCTGTTCCCTGTTTCCCAGTGTTCCCTGAGACGTAGGTGTAGGGTTACACACACACACAAAAAAAAAAAATATCAAAACAAAACAATAACAACAAAAAAAACCCTCCACTTCCAATAATAAGAATAATTTTTTTGAGGGTTTGATCAGGGGCTACAAGAGACTCTCCATCTGTCTAATATAGTTTATTCATATTGTCCCTGACTGAATCCAGAACTTGAAAAAAAAAATCTTATTTGCAAAGACACCATGAATTTCAGTTGCAATAGAATAGATAGCCTTAGAGTTTCCTTCTCAGCACAAAGTCTCATAGAATCTGAAGGTGCTAGCAAGAGGCCAAGAGAGAAACAGAATCACTAGTCCTCTACAGCTGCTAAACCAGTACTGACAAGAGTGACCTGCTTGAGATTATATGCCAACAGTATAGTAATTATGTGTTTATCTTGAGGGTAACAAACAGCTATCTAATTGAACCTAAGGGCCACTCAGTCCTAGGAAATTTATATGTAGTACTTAACATTTTCATTATTATTATTATTTACAATTTATTAACTTTGTAGCCTACTCCCTTTTCTCCTCCTTGGTCCCACCTTCAATCTCTCCTCCTCCTTTATTCCTCTCCCCTAGTCCATTGATAGGGGAAGACCTCCTCCCCTACTGTCTGGATCCTCTTCCTCTAATGGCCTGGCTAGGTCACCCAACCAGGGAGAAGTAATAAAGAAACAGGCAACCAAGTTCATGTTAGAGACTTTCTCTTCTTCCCTTACTAGGAGTCCCACATAGAGACTGAGCTGTGTCTATAAGCTACATCTGAGCAGGGGTTCTAGGTCCTCTCCACGCATGATCTTTGTTTGATGCATCAGTCTCAGTAGTACCTACTGGGCCCAACAGTTTTTGACTTTGTTGGTTTCCTTGCAGAGTTCCTGACCCCTCAGAGTCAGTCTATAACCTTCTTCTTCCATAGGTAGTTCTTTAAAGCTAGCCAATTTCCCAATGTTGAACAGCTCATTAGTCTACAGGAGAATCTACTACAGCTATTTCCATAAACTAGCGTAATTTTTAATTGTATTCTAAATACTTTTCTTCATATCCACAAAGAAGTATGGCTTGTTCTTATTACCAAAGAACCTAACATTGTTAGCATGTGAAAATTATTGCAGAGATATACAACTATTTTAAGTGCATACTGATGTGTCCAACTTCAACTGAATTTTGAACAAAAAATGTTAAATCGTTTTTTAAATTGCCATTTTATTATTAATGATTTGAAAAAAAACATTAAGTTTTTCACTTCTCTGTATAAGTTTAGTTTTCTGTATTGTAGAAAACTAAATACTACAAAAACTGCAAAAAAATTGCTAAAATCTCTAATAGCCTTTTGTTTTCCATCATCAAACATGATTGATGTTGCATGATTGATAAGACAGCTATGTACTATCTCTGATACAATTAAAATGCCAGAAAAGAAAATCATCATTCTTGGAAAATGAAGCTAAAGCATAACAGCCTCTCTTTGGGGTATTAATTTAAACTTCAGGTGTGAATACAGGAATAATTACAGAACTGGGTGAGAGGGACATCTATTTAAGATCTCTTGATCATACTATGTTCTTCTCAGTTCTCCTCCTATAAAATGGCTTCAGAAATTTTCATTGCTGAGAGGACTTAACAGTGAAATGGTTGCTCCATTTGTTGACTGTCAGCATCTATCTGTCCACAAAATGTCACTGTCACTGCAGGTTAATAACAGTAACTAGAAATTTTATGCCATTTCCACAGGATGTTGTAAAAGTTGATGACAACATGTTATCCCTCCTTTTACCAATTAACCAACAGCCTTGAGGGGAGGGGCTAAGGGAGGTTCTATATTCCCAGTCACACCTTGAGTGATCATTGTGCCTATGAATCGCTTTAGATGGATATCACACTCAGATACAGACATTGAGAAGGGACCTAGACCTCCCTACACAGATGTAGTCCATGGGCAGCTCAGTATCCATGTGTGTTCCCTAGTAAAGGGCCAAGGTAAATCACTGGCTTGAACTCGCTTGCTTACTCTTTGCTTACCTCTCCCTGATGAGGTCACCCTACTAAGTCACAGAGACAAAGGATCCAAACAGTCCTGATGAGACCTACTAGGTTAGGATATTTTATATATCAAGGTCAAGGTACAGCACTATTGGTGTATGCTGCTTGTATTAACTCTATGTTTTTAATTTTACAAACCATACCATAATTTTAGCCAAAGTGAGTACTCAATCCATTATCTCTCAATAATACTCAAATCTTGCACACTTAGGTATGTAATTATATTATAGGAACACAAATTAATAATTCTCTGTGTAGCTAGGATTCTGAATGTGAAGAAGAAATTAAAATAAAGAGAAACTTACATGATCCATAATTTTGCTGACTCTGGTTCTTAATTTCTTTCAAAAGCTTAACAAAAGCAACAGAAAACACAAGTAGTCATCTTGGTTGAATTTAAAAAACTTTGATATTTTAGGCCCTTTTTCTTTTGAATGTCACTGAGAACCAATAAATATTTCAAGAAGGACTTCTTTTAAATATAAAGCAGTATGTTGTAGGTTGACAGCACTTTGTTATACTTGAACCTTAGAATTTTTCCCCAAATATATTCTTAATTAATAATTTAAATACATATATATCTTTAAAAAAAAAGCTTCCTTTTTTGTGTAACTTTTGTGATTAGGTCAGCCAATTTTATCAACTTTCTTTCTTCTTTTTTTTTTTGTTTTGTTTTGTTTTTGTTTTTGTTTTCTCCCAAGACAGAGCTTTTCAGGGTTCCTTTGTGTAGCCTTGACTATCTTGCACTCACTTTGTAGGCCAGGCTTGCCTTGAACTCACAGAAATCTGCCCACCTCTGCTTGCAACTGTGCTGGGATCACAGTGTATGCCAATACCCAGGTGTCATAAGCTCTCCTTTCTTTTTTTATATCATTTATTTATTTATTTATTTATCTATTTATTTATTTATTTATTTATTTATTTATTTATTTATTTATAATTACAGTGTATTCACTTTGTATCCCCCTGTAGCTCCCTCCTTTCTCCCCAACCAATCCCACCCTCCCTCCTTCTTCCCTACCCCTGCCCCTCCCACAGTCCACTGATAGAGGAGGTCCTCCTCCCTTCCATCTGATCCTAGTCTATCAGGACTCATCAGGAGTGGCTGCATTGTCTTCCTCTGTGGCCTGGTAAGACTGTTCCCTGCTTAGGGGGAGGTGATCAAAGAACAGGACAATCAGTTCATGTCAGAGACAGTCCCTGTCCCTATTACTATGGAACCCATTTGGACACTGAACTGCCATGGGCTCGTACAATTTCTTAAAAGTAATGGAACATGATACCCCTTCCTTGCCAGTTCTGCCATCTTTAAGTCAGCTTTTACTTTGTATAAAACTGAATTTACATTACCTACTTTATATAAAAGAATTTATTTTATTCAGTAAACCTTTTTTGTCAAAATATATTCCATTGTACCATAAAATGAGGCTATAAATAACCAATTTTATTTATTTTCTCCATAAAATAAAATCATATCCAATAGTCATACTTAATAAAGATATATTAAGTAAGCAATAAATTTTATATACCATCTACTGGCAAACTATTTAATTTACCTGAGTATATGTTTCTTCTTATAAGATATCAGAACAAAGAGTATTTGAGACTTATGGCCAACCTTTGGGCAGAGTGCAGGAAATATTATGAAAGAAGTATAAAATAGTAAGACTTGGAGAGGACAGGAACTCCATAAGGAGAGCAACAGAACCACAAAATCTGGGCACAGGGGTCTCTTTTGAGACTGATACTCCAACCAAGGACCATTGATGGAGATAACCTAGAACCCCTGCAAGGACGTAGCCCATGAGAGTTCAGTGTCCAAGTGGGTTCCATAGTAATGGGAAGTGGGACTGTCTCTGACATGAACTGATTGGCCTGCTCTTTGATCACCTCCCCTGAGGGAGGAGCAGCCTTACCAGGCCACAGAAGATGACAATGCAGCTACTTCTGATGAGACCTGATAGACTAGGATCAGAAGGAAAGAGAGGAAGACCTAGCCTCTCAGTGGACATGGGGAGGGGCATGCATGGAGAAGGGGGAGGGAGGGTGGGAATGGGAGGGGAAAAGGGAGGGGTTTATAGGGAGATACAAAGTGAATAAAGTGTAATTAACAAAAATGAAAATAAAAAAGAAAAAAAACATTTAAAATATTAAATTTTTACCTAACATTTTTTGATCAAGGACTTTAATTATCTTTTTTTAAAATAATTTATTTATTTGTATTTCATGTTCCTTGGTATTTTACTTGTATGTATGTCTGTATGAGGGTGTCTGGCCTCCCAGAACCAGAGTTTCAGACAGTTTTGAACAGCCATAGAGGTGATAGAAATTGAACCGGGGTCTTCTGGAAAAGCAGTTAGTGCCTTTAACTACTGAGCACTTAATTCCAACCCTTAATTTTCTTTTTTAAGGGTTTTTTACTTTATTGAAAATAGATTTTTTTCTGACATGTGGTATTTTGATTGTTTTCCCCTCCCTATACTCTGCTCAGTCCCTCTCTGCCTCAGAAATACCCTCTGAGCTGGATCCCTATCCTTTCTACATTAGAAAACAAACAAACATGCAATGGATAATGACAAAGTGAAATACAATACAATATGATAAAACCAAAACTAACACATCAAAATAGAACAAAATAAACAAACTAAAGGAGAAGAGCTCAAAAAAATGTACAAGAAATTTATCTGAGATTGAGAGAGAGAGAGAAAGAGATAGAGAGAGAGAGACACTGGAAGATTCAGGAATCTCATAACACTGAAATGAAAGCCATTGGATATACAAAATGTGGGGGTGAGGTGAGGAAAAGGCTATAAAGTAAAATTAAAATATAAATTAAAAAAATCCCTTGTATACTTGAGCATATTTTGGGTATCTGCCTCAGAGTGGTATCCAAAATATGCTCAGTATACAACAAGGACATTTGCTCAATCATGTTTGTAGCAGCTTTATTTGTAAAAGCCAGAATCTGGAAATGATCCAGATGTCCCTCAACTGTGAATGGATACAGAAATTGTACATTTACACAATGGAATACTACTCAGCAATTAAAAACAAGGAAATCATGACATTTTCAGTCAAATGGAATGGATAGAACTAGAAAAGATCATTCTAAGTGTTTTCTTCAATACCCTGGTGAGTAGAGTTTTTAAGAGGTCTTTAGTGAAAAACTCCTGTCCCTTTCCTTGTCTTTTCCTACTTCCAATGTCTATCCCGTTTGTCTTTCTGAATGAGGATTAAGCATCTTCCTTAGGGTCCTCCTTGTTGTTTAGCTTCTTTAGGACTATAGATTTTAGTGTGTTTATCCTATATTATATGGCTCTTCAGGTCTCTTTCTTTTGGCTACTACATTTTAGCTGATCTGATGTTGTCTGGAGGTTTTGGATTTCAAATTTGTGATCCTCCTACTACAGGTGGTTCTCAGTATTAAGTTTTTGAAAAGAACATTTTCACAGTTAGTCCAAGAGTATTAAAGAGCCAGCAGCTATACTCCTAAGTATCTAATAAAGACAATACAAAAGAAACCATAAATAACTCAGTTGTGATTTACATTAGCAAAGATCTTAGATGTTTAAGTGAGATTTGGCTGGCTAATAAAAAAAATACATCCATAAAAACATTTTTTTGAGCTGAGATATCCTATAACTTGATCAGGATTTTCTGATATTCCTGACTTTGCTCCAAAACACTAAGATTATAGGCATATACCACCTTGCCTTGCTTTGGAGAAATTATTACCCCATTACAAATTTTTAAAGAACATTTAAGAAACAAGATAACACCATGCTTATCATAAAAAGTAATTTTGTATCATGGACGGTAACACGTCTTTATTCAGGAGATAAAAGAAACTGAACTATGTGGGCCCACTAATTGCAAAACAAAAGAAAAAAAAACAAATTAAAAAGCAAATAAGACAGAAAAAAAGACCTGTAAGCTTTTACAGTATTGTAATTTAAATAAATGCCAAATGTCCTGTATTTTTTTAATATTAGAAATTACTTTCAAAAGCACTTGTACCTTGGACATAAATATTTTTTCTCTAAATTCTGTAGTATCAAACATTCAATTACAAGTTAGCCTTCTTCAGTCTTTCAGAGATGTTCCGTCTCTCATGAGAACATCAAATAGAAGTTGACAGCAATCACTGGATGTTAGTGAAGGAGCAGTTTTGTTTCTTCACAAAGTGATTGTCGAACAAAACGATTTCTGCTACCTCTACTGTCTCACCTGTGTTAGAATCTACACTCACAAGTTGATCTGATTTTGACTGTTCAACGTGAACTTTCCCATTTTCTGAAGGTCAGAACAAGATGTCTGTGCAAAAAATTTGGAAATAATGAGCAAGGCATCTGCAAATGTCAGGACTCCAAGTTGAGCCATGGTCTTCAGGACGGGTAGCACTCCTACTGCATCAGCACCCGGGAAGTCTCAGCCAACCGAAATAGCCTTTAAATAGCCCTTATTTTAGTCAGTGTGTGCTTATTTGGTCCTTGTTCAGTAATATACAGAAAGAGGAGTGTTACATTTCTGAAGAGAAGTGATCTTCACCCTTGCCCAGAGCACACTCAGAGACAAGCCCAGCATATCCCAGTTAGGGTAGGTAATCAAAGAAGTTCATAACTGCCCTAGCACAAGCAAGTGTCAGTCTCTCCATTTTACTCCTCTTGACTCTGTTCACAGATATGTTACCTTCTATTGCAAGGACATCTAAAGAAAAAAAAAAGGTCAATTCTCTTTTGATTAAAAACAACAACCCCAGTGTCTTAATCACCACATACTTTCTTTTCCAGTTCTTTTATTGTTTTAATCCTGTTTTAAATGAATTTTCTTTAAGCATTTTCAGGTTTTTCTCTATTTTTTACAATCTTGTGCGAACACTCATAATTCACTTCTGTTTTACTATATTCTAAGGACACATTTCAGGTGAAGATGTAGGCAATTTTCTCCTTTTTCCTTTATATCAGGATGGTGTACTCCACAATTCAAGATAAAGGCCACGATTAATTTCATATTGCTTTAATATTTATGCTTCATCTTCACTATCCCAGCAATAAAGACATCAATGGGCTTATGCGATTCCTTACTTGTCAAACTGGAGTCTACTACAGCCTGTTAAGACTTCTTAAAATTTTGCTGGATGTTACTTTGTTAAAAATGTTTTGCCAAAAGTCTCATCATCTGCTTTGATAGTCTGCAGGGCAGAGTCTTTCAGAGGCCCTCCGTGGCAGGTTCCTAACTTGTTTCTTGTTTTCTTCTTCTTCTGATGTCCATCTACTTTGCCTTTTGGGATGGGGATTGAGCATTTTAGTCAGGGTCCTCTCTCTTGATTAATTTCTTTAGATGTACAGATTTTAGTAGGTTTATTCTATGTTATATGTTTATATGAGTGAGTATATACTGATTTTTTTTTTAGTTAATTTTGTATCCAGCCACTTTGCTGAAGGTATTTATCAGCTGTAGGAGTTCCCTGGCAGAATTTTTGGGGTCACTCAGGTATACTATCATATCATCTGCAAATAGTGATACTTTCACTTCTTCCTTTCCAAGTTGCATCCCCTTGATCTCTTTCAACTGTCTTATTGCTCTAGCAAGGACTTCCAGAACTATGTTGAAGACAAATTGAGAGAGTGTGCAGCCTTGCCTTGTCCCTTATTTCAGTGGGATTGCTATAAGTTTCTCTCCATTTAGTTTGATGTTGGCTATAGGCTTGCTGTATATTGCCTTTAGTATGTTTAGATATGTGCCTTGTATCCCTGATCTCTCCAATACTTTAAACATGAATAGATGTTGGATTTGGTCAAATGTATTTTCAGCATCCAAGGAGATTACCATCTAGTCTTTTTCTTTGTATCTTGGTATGTTTGTTTTATTTTGGGGGGGAACAATTAAGTAAAAAGATAGGCAGAGAAACAGTTATCTGTCTTGGCAAAATATTTTTTAATTAATTATTTTATTTATTTTTTAACTTTTATTGGTTACACTTTATTCACTTTGTATCCCCCATAAATCCTCCCCTCCTCCCCTCTTAATCCCACCTTCCCCCCCTTCTTCATGCATGCCTCTCCTCAATCCCAGTGGACTTGAGGAGAGGCATGCATAAAGAAGATACAACAGAGGGACTTTTCCTTTGGAGCTTCAAACTCTCAGGCATTGTCCTGGAGTGAAAACTCTCAAAAACAAATGAATTTTCTTTCAAGTGCTATATAATTGCCTGTGAGTTTCATGATATGTTTTTATACAAAATATAGCATTCTGTAAATGTATCACAGTATATCTACACATTCCTCTGTTGATGGACATCAGCTTATTTGTTCCTAGTTTCTAGCTACTATGAATGGAACATAAACAAGCAGTTGAAGAAGAGACCCTGGTAGAATGAATCACTCTTTGGCTAGATAGCTGAGTGTTATAGCTGGATCTTGAAATAGATCACCTCTTCCTGAGGAGCCACAGCACTGATTTGCATAGTGGCTGTACACATTTGCATTCCCAGCAGCCTGGTATTAATCCACATCCTCATCAGCATGAACTGCCATTTGTTTTATTGATCTTAGTTATTCTGACTGGTGTAAGATGAAATCTGGAAGCAGTTTTGATTTGAATTTCCCTAATAGCTAAATACTAAATATTTCTCTAAATGTTTCTTAGCTGTTAGTTCCTTTTCTAATTAATTATTTATTAATTACAATTTATTCATTTTGAATCCTAGCTGTAGCCCCCTTCCTCATCTCCTTCCAGTACCACCCATCCTCCCTCTTCTCCCCCTATGCCCCTTTCCTAGTCCACTGATAGTGGAGGATCTCTTTCCCTTAAATGTGACCCTAGCCTATCAGGTCTCATCAGGGATGGCTGCATCATCTTCTTCTGTGGCCTGGCAAGGCTGTACCTTCCAGAAAGAGGTGATCAAAGAGTCAGCCAACTGAGTTCATGTCAGAGACAGCCACTGCTCCTCTTACTAAGGTACTCACTTAGAAACTGAGCAGCTAAAAGGCTTCCTTTGAGCAGGGGTTCTAGGTTATCTCAATGCATGTTCCTTGGATAGAGTATTGGTTGCTGCAGAACTCTTGGAGCTCCTGTCCCCTCCAGATCTTTCTATCTTTCTCTTTTTCCATAAGGTTCCCTGTACTCTGTCCAAATTTTGGCTATGGGTCTCAGTATCTCTTTTGATAAACTAATGGATAGAGTCTTTCAGAGGTCCCCTGTGGAAGGCTCCTGTGCTGTTCCTTATCTTCTCCTACTTCAAGTGTCTATCTTGTTTGCCCTTCTGAGTGAGGTTTCAGACTCTTCCCTAAATACAAACAAACCATGTAATCTAATTAAAATATGGGGTACATCTCACTGAAGAATTCCCGGAACCATCTGTACATTTTTTTTTGTTTTCTTTCTTTTAAATTAAATTTTTTATATTAATTACAATTTATTCACTTTGTATCCCAACTGGAGTCCCCTCCTTAATTCCCTCCCAATCCCACCCTCCCACCCTCATCCACTCCCATGTGCCTCTCCATGTCCACTGGCTGACTACCATGAGTGCTGGTGGAGTGGTAACAACCTACAGGCCCAATGTTACTCACCCTGTGAGCCACTTCTCCTACTGTCCCTCAATTGTCACCTGCACTGACCCAGTGCTGTGGAGAAATAACTGAAGGACAGCTGTCACCAGGGAAGTAGGCAGATTGAATTATCTTGAGTCATTATTGCAATCTGTCAGGGCCCTAAAATTACAGTGTGGCTTACTGTATACAGAATTAGTGTGCTTAAGAGTGATATATGTCTTTTATGAGACTGTTTCTCCAAACAAGGACCATGTATGGATGCAACCTAGAGCCCCTGCTCAGATGTAGCCCTTGGTAGCTCAGTATCCAAGTGGGTACCCTAATAAGGGGAATAGGGAATGTTTCTGACATGAACTCGATGGTGGGGTCTTTGACCCCCCCCCCCCAGGGAGAAGCAGCCTTGCTAGACCACAGAGGAGGACTTTGCAGCCAGTCCTGAAGACACCTAATAAACCAGTATCAGATATAAGGGGGAGGAAGTTCTCCCTTATCAGTGGATTTGGAAAGGGGCAGGGAGGAGATGAGGGTGGGAGGGTGAGATTGGGAGGGAGAGAGTGAGTGGGATACAGCAGGGATACAAAGTTAACAAAGTGTAACTAATATTAAAAAATTAAAATTAAAAAGAAAACAAAACAAAAAGACTGTTCATAAAGCAAAAAAAGAGAGTGATATATGAATGCAAAAGTTGTTATCAGAAAAATAAAACAAAACATCCTATAAGCCAAAAAAAAGAATGTGGTACAGAGCTAAATTGAGGAATATCAGATAGCAGACAAAAACTTAAAGAAATGCTTAAGTCCTTAGTCATTTGAGAAATGCAAATTAAAACCAACCTGAGATTCGACCACACATTCATCAGATGGCTAAGATCAAAAATTCAGTGAATGACAAATCCTGGAGAGGATGTGGAGAAGGAGGAACCCTCCTCCATTGCTGGTGTGAATGTAAACTTGTACAACCACTTTGGAAATCAATCTGGTGCTTTCTCAGAAAATTGGGAATAGTGCTACCTCAAGACCCAGCTATACCACTCCTGGGCATATATCCAAAATGTGCTCAACCATAAAACAAGGATATTTTCTCAACTATGTTCATAGCAGCTTTATTTATAATAGTCAGAATCTGGAAACAACTCAGATGTCCCTCAGCTAAAGACTGGATACAGAAATTGTGGCACATTTACACAGTGGAATACTACTTAGCAGTTACAAACAAGAAAATCATGAAATTTGCAGGCAAATGGAGGGAACTAGAAATGATCATCTTTTTTTTTATTTTATTTTATTTTTCTTTTGAGTTACATTTTGTTAACTCTGTGTCCCAGCTGTGTCCCACTCCCTCATTCCCTCCCCAACCCCGCACTCCCTCCCTGGTCTCCTCCCTGCCCCTTTCCAAGTCTACTGATAGGGGAGGACCTCCTCCCCTTTCATTTCACCCTGTTTTATCAGGTACCTTCAGGGCTGGCTGCAAAGTCCTCCTCTGTAGCCTAACAGAGTGCTCCTCCCCTGGGGGGGGGGTGTCAAACAGCCTGCCCTTGAGATCCTGTTAGAAATAGTCCGTGTTCCCCTTACTTTGGAAAACTACTTGGTTACTGAGCTACCATGGGCCACATCCGAGCCGAAGTTCTAGGTTATATCCATAGATGGTCCTTGGTTGAGTGTCAGTCTCAGAAAAGACCCTGTGCCCGGATATATTTGTTCCTTGTAGAGCTCCTATCCTTTCCATATCATACTAACTTCCCTTCTTTCATACGATTCCCTGCACTCTGCCGAGGGTTTGGTTATGAGTCTTAGTGTCTGCTTTGAAACACTGCTAGGTAGAGTCTTTCAGATGCCTTTTGTGGTAGACTCCTGTCATACGTTCAATGCACATCCCATTTGTCTTTCTCAATGAGGAGAAATGATCATCTTGAGTGAGGTAATCCAGAAGCAGAAAGACAGAT
Source organism: Psammomys obesus (assembly GCF_907164565.1). Classification (NCBI taxonomy): domain Eukaryota; kingdom Metazoa; phylum Chordata; class Mammalia; order Rodentia; family Muridae; genus Psammomys; species Psammomys obesus. The sequence goes on along the minus strand of NW_026596147.1, from coordinate 11,777,744 downwards.
GTGGTAAATAATCATTTATAAATGGATATTATCCATATAATCTAGGATAAATAAAAATCTATAGTCCCAAAGAAGCTAAATAGCAAGCTGTTAGATTTTCATGTTTTCAGAATCCTCTGTTTATATCTGTATGCCCTTTTAAATTGGGTTATTTCATTTTTTGATATTTAGTATTTTGAGTTCTTTATATATTGTATATATTATACATCTATGGGATGTATGGTCGGTAAAAAGTCTTTGCTCATTCTGTAGGCTGCCACTGTGTCCAAAGGATGCTCTCCTTTGCCAAGTTGTTTGGTTTATTTGATTAATTGTTGATCTGAATAATGGTATTTGTTAAAGAATGTCATTTACTGTAGCAAAAAGTTCAAGGGTATTCCTCATTTTATCTTTTACCAGGTACAGTGTACCTGCTTTTGTGTTGATGCCTTTGACACACCAAATTTTGTTATGTGATAAGTATTATCTTCTTGAATGCTTCCAAATACTGCCATACAGCTTAAGCAACAATATTTTAAATGATATTTTACTTTTTTCAGTGTGTACTTCTTGCTTCTTTTATCAAAAACTACGTGTCCATAAGCATGTGAATTTATATCTGGATCTTCAATTTCATTCCATTGATTGATATGTCTGTTTTTGTTTTACTGCAATGCTGATTTCATTTCTATAGTTCTGTAGTACAATTTGAGTTTGAGGATGATTATACCTTTAGCAATTCTTTTCTTATTCAGTGAGAATTCTGTTGGAACATTGATGGGAATTGTAATGTTGTTTTACATGCATGATGGTGTATTTTCTATAATAATCATGCTGATCCTTGAGTACATGTGGTCTCCAACTTCTGATTTATTTCTCAATTTATTTCTTTACTGAATTAATCTAATTAATCTATTTATTATTTTTTTTTGTTTTGTTAGGCTTATCCCAAATGTACTTTATATTATTTGAGGCTGTTGTGAAAAGTGTTGTTTCTCTGAATTTTTCATTACTTCATTAAAAGTGTCCCAGATTTTATAAGTCATAATTTAACCTCAATTTATAATAGGTTTTATTTAGTTTTGCAAAACAACTAATTCATTTGACTATGACCAACCTGATAATTTACTTTTATTGGTCCCAAGTATTTTCCCTTGACTATCTACATTTAGTTGGGACTAATGGAGATAGAATCTTGAAAAATGTTAAAAGAGCATGAAAAAAATATGTGGAGGAGGATAGAGAAAGGTGAAGACAAGGGGAGAAGGAAAAGGCTCTGTACAATGACCTTATAATTACAATTTCTAAGAGTAGTTTTAAAGAAACAAACACACTTTAAATTAGGTATACAAATTCAAGTGTGTCAAATTAGCTCAAAAACTGCTTAATTAAAATGACCACACAAATCCTACTCTGTTATTTTTCTATAATTTTGTAGCCAGAGTAATTCCTACTTAACCACTCTTAGAGGACTAATTTACCTCATGGTTTCTTTTGTAAGCAAAACAGAAGTTAGTGCTCTCAATGGTTATCTGATGAATTGTTGTTGTTCCTTCTCTGTGATACCAGTGGCCCAGCCACCACATTTATGAGTATCAGAAATTCCCAACATCATGGGGTAGGAACAATAGCTCATTGTGAAGACTGGCCTTGGTGTACTTTCTAAATGAAAGTCTGGAAGTCTAGCTAGGAAATTGGCTAAGTTCTTCTATGGTGATTACTTATACGGTCATTTTCCAACATGGCTTCTGATACCTCGGAAGCCTTTCTTAATTATTTCTCACCTGGAACCCAAAGAGTGGGGCACAGGAAACTTGTCTTTCTTCTTACCAGTCTTTGGATTTTTTTTTTTTTTTGTAAATAAGTCTCTAATAGGACTGTTACTTCCAAGATTACTATTGTATCTTTATCTGTTGAATCTTCCTGGAAAGAATATCATCAAGTTGAATATAAAAATGACACATAGAAATGATAGTTGCATTCATTTATAGTTCATCCAGATAAACAATTCTTCTTTTTTTTCCTTTTGCAACTCTTTTTTTAATTTTATTTTTTTCTTATCAGTTACATTTTATTAACTCTGTATCCCAGCCTTGTCCCGATCCCTCATTCCCTCCCAGTTACTCCCTCCCTCCCTCATCTCCACCGTGCCCCTTGCCAAATCCACTGATAGGGGAGGACTCCTCCCCTTTTATATGACTCCATTTTGTCAGGTATCTTCAGGACTGGCTGCAAAGCTCTCCTCTGTGGCCTAACAGGACTGCTCCTCCCTTGGGGGGTGGGGAGGCCAAAGAGCCAGTCATTGAGTTCCTGTTAGAAATAGTCCTTGTTCCCCTCACTATGGGAAACCAATTGGTTACTGAGCTACCACAAGCTACATCTGAGCAGAGGTTCCAGGTTACATTCATACATGGTCCTTGGTTGCATGACAGTCTCAGAAAAGACCCTGTGCCCAGATATATTTGGTCAGTGTGGAGCTCCTATCCTTTCCTCATCAGACTAACTCCCCTTCTTTCTTATGATTCCCTGTACTCTGCCAAAGGTTTGGTCATGAGTCTTTGCTTTGAAAACACTGCTAGTTAGAGTCTTTCAAATGCGCTCAGTAGACTCCTGTCAATGTTCAATGCACTTCCCATCTGTCTTTCAAAATGAGGATTGATAATCTTACCCCATGTCCGCTCTCTTGATTATCTTTTTTAGGTGTATAGATTTCATTATGTTTATCATATCTTATAGGTCTATATAAGTGAGTATACACCGTGTTTGTCTTTCTCCTTCTGGGATATTTCACTCAGGATGATCTTTTCCAGATCCCACCATTTGCCTGCAAATTTCATGATTTCCTCCTTTTTGATTGCTGAGTAGTATTCCATTGTGTAAAAATACCACAATTTCTGTACACATTCCTCCGTTGATGGACATCTGGGTTGTTTCCAGGTTCTGGCTAATACAAATAAAGCTGCTATAAACATGGTTGAGCAAATATCCCTTTTGTGTACTTGAGCAAACTTTGGGTATATACCTAGCAGTGGTATAGCTGGGTCTTGAGGAAGCACTATTCCTAATTGTCTTAGAAAGTGCCAGATAGATTTCCAGAGTGTTTGTACAAGTTTATATTCCCACCAGCAGTGGAGGAGGGTTCCCCTTTCTCCACAACCTCTCCAGCATGTGTTGTCCCTTGAGTTTTTCATCTTGGCTATTCTGAAGGGTGTAAGGTGATATCTCAGGGTCATTTTGATTTGCATTTCCCTGATGGCTAATGAGGATGAGCATTTTATTTTTGTATTTTATTTTTTTCTTATCAGTTACATTTTATTAACTTTGTACCCCAGCCGTGTCCCGATCCCTCATTCCCTCCCAGTCCCTCCCTCCCTCCCTCTTCTCCACCTTGCCCCTTGCTAAGTCCACTGATGGGGGGGACCTCCTCCCCATTCATCTGATCCTGTTTTATCAGGTATCTTCAGGACTGGCTGCAAAGCTCTCCTCTGTGTCCTAACAGGACTGCTCCTCCCTTGGGGGTTGGGGAGGCCAAAGAGCCTGTTCATTCAGTTCCTGTTGGAAATAGTCCTGTTCCCCTCACTATGGGAAACCAATTGGTTACTGAGCATTTCTTTAAGTGTTTCTCTGCCATTTGATATTCCTCTGTCGAGAATTCTCTGTTTAGCTCTGTTCCCCATTTTTTAATTGGATTACTTGGTTTGCTGCTTTTCAGCTTCTTTAGTTCTTTGTATATACTCGATATTAGTCCTCTGTCAGATAAAGGGTTAGTGAAGATTCTTTTCCAATCTGTAGGAAGGCGTTTTGTTTTGATGACAGTGTCCTTTGCTTTACAGAAGCTTTTCAGTTTCATGAGGTCCCATTTATTGATTGTTGCTCTTAGAGCCTGTGCTGTTGGTGTTCTGTTCAGGAAATTGTCTCCTGTGCTAATGAGTTCTAGGCTGTTCCCCACTTTTTCTTCTAACAGATTTAGAGTATCTGGTTTTATGTTGAGGTCCTTGATCCACTTGGACTTTAGTTTTGTGCAGGGTGATAAATATAGATCTATTTTCATTTTTCTGCATGTGGACATCCAGTTGGACCAGCACCATTTGTTGAAGATGCTGTCTTTTTTCCATTGAATGATTTTGGCTTCTTTGTCAAAAATCGAGTATTCCTAGGTGTGTGGGTTTATTTCTGGGTCTTCTATGCAGTTCTATTGATCCTCCTTTCTGTTTTTATGCCAATATCATGCAGTTTTTATTACTATTGCTCTGTAGTACAACTTGAGATCGGGGATGGAGATACCTCCAGATGATCTGTTGTTGTACAGGATTGTTTTGGAGATTCTGGGTTTTTTGTTTCTCCATATGAAGCTGAGAATCTTCTTTTCAAGGTCTGTAAAGAATTGAGTTGGTATTTTGATGGGAATTGCATTGAATCTGTAGATTGCTTTTAGCAGGATGGCCATTTTCACAATGTTAATCCTACCAATCCATGAGCACGGGAGATCTTTCCATCTTCTGAGATCTTCTTCAATTTCTTTCTTCAGAGACTTGAAGTTTTTCTCAAACAGGTCTTTCACTTGCTTGGTTAGTGTCACCCCAAGGTACTTTATGTGGTTAGTGGCTATTGTGAAGGGTGTTGTTTCCCTAATTTCTTTCTCGGCCCTTTTGTCTTTGGTATACAGGAGGGCTTCTGATTTTTTTGAGTTGATTTTGTATCCTGCCACTTTGCTGAAGGTGTTTATCAACTGGAGGAGTTCTCTGGTTGAATTCTGGGGGTCGCTCATATATACTATCATATCATCTGCAAATAGTGACACTTTGACCTCTTCCTTTCTGATTTGTATCCCCTTGATCTCCTTTAGTTGTCTTATTGCTCTGGCTAGGACTTCAAGTACTATGTTGAAGAGGTAGGGAGAGAGTGGGTAGCCTTGTCTTGTCCCTGATTTCAGTGGGATTGATTTAAGTTTATCTCCATTGAGTTTGATGTTGGCTATAGGCTTGCTGTATATAGCCTTTACTATGTTTAGATTTGTGCCTTGTATTCCTGATCTCTCCAAGACTTTAAACATGAATGGGTGTTGGACTTTGTCAAATGCTTTTTCAGCATTTAAGGAGATGATCATGTGGTTTTGCTCCTTCAGTTTGTTTATGTGGTGGATTACATTGATGGATTTCCGTATGTTGAACTACCCTTGCATGCCTGGGATGAAGCCTACTTGGTCGTGGTGGATGATATCTTTGATGTGTTCTTGGATTTGGTTTGCAAGTATTTTATTGAGTATTTTTGCATCAATGTTCATAAGAGAGATAGGTCTGAAGTTTTCTTTTTTGTTGCGTCTTTGTGTGGTTTAGGTATCAGGGTGACTGTTGTTCACAGAATGAGTTTGGTAATGTACTTTCTTAAACAATTCTTCTTTTGTCTTGTTGATAATCATAAATCATCTCTTCTTCTTCTTCTTGGATTCTTTTGAGGTAGAATCAAGATACAACTAAGTGGTTTTTGTTGTTATACAAATCTGTAGCATCAATCACCCTAGTTCCTATGTACAACTCCTACTAACTCCCTAGTGATTAGAACTACATATTTACTTTATAGTTTCCATGTCAGACAAAAGGTAAAGTACAAATTAATTTAAAAGGCCGCAGTGTTTCAAAGACATTGGAAAAGGGCGTGGAAAGGATTGAACAAGATTCTACCAGTCAACTATGAACAGAAGAATTTTCTGGGTCCTCAAAGCCATTAGTAAGTCAAACATTCAATACTCTGCCTCACCAAAAGATGGAAAAGTGTAACAGTCAGTGACCCACTGTGCAAGAAATGGAAGGACTCTAAAATAGATGTTATCTTATATGATATGATACTTCTTTTTCTTTCTTCTACCACATCAACTGACTATGACAATAGATATGTTTTCTCTTAATGATGCTGACAACTGCTGATCACAAAGGAAAATTGATTATAGTTACAATCCTATTGATTATAAATGATCTTTCAGAATTTGTAATCATTTTATATCATGCTTATTTGATGGATATTTTTATGGTAATTATGATTTCCTCTCTGTTACCCAAATCTTAATTTCCTGTAAGTTGTTACTTTGAAATACTAGTATCCTCTTTCTTCATTTAAAAATATTTATTTGAGTCATATTATCAATACTTCCATGTTTTTATAATTCAGGGCAGAAATTAATGTTGAAATTCTGTAAAACTATAGGTAGAAACCAATAACAAGAACAAACCTTTTATGTATCTGTCCACAATTGGTAAAAAAAAATCAAGCATGGTTTCATGTTTTTCTTTCAATATCCATTAAGGGAATTATTAAAAGTTCTTAGGCAACCTAATTTGAACCAGGAATGAAAGACTAAAAATTAAGTTTAAAAGATACTCACCAAGAAACAACATTATAATATGATTTTAATAGTCATGCTACAAGTTAATATCTTCTTTTTATTTTGATTATCATACAAATAAATTGGTTTCTTTATGATATTTTCACAAAATATTATATTTAAGTTTTTATTTTCGTAATGCTCTGATCAGTATAGAGGTTTCAGTGGAAACAGTATGGCTTAGATGCTTTTATTGTATACTACTAATATCCCTTTTGAAATTTATTTCTTTTGCAATATTCAAGAAATGCAAACTTGGAAAATCCTTCTTAAATGGTAATGCTCTGCCATCTGCCTAAACAAATTGCCACACAGTAGTCCATAGACAAATCTTTGCAACAGTGTTGCACACTGATTTTATTGCTTTACTAAATGGCTTCTGGACCAGGAAACCCATACCTTGCTTTTAAATCTTTTATAATATTCTTTTTCTTGCTCCTAAAGCTAGGGTTTACTCATTCTTCTCTTAAAGTGTTGTTCTTTTTATTGACTCCAAGATTGCTATCAGATGTCACCCAGACTATTTTGCTATATATCATAGTACCCATTAAAGTATGTGTCTGTGAACATATGGAAATAATACTAAATAATGCTGGACATGGAGCCTCAGTGCACCCATGTGTTAGGAGAAGCAGTAAATGTTTACTGACAATAGAGATGGTACTTGACAACAGAGTTGCAAAGTATCCCTTGTGCCTTCTTCATGACAATATATCAGATCATTTCATTAGATGCTGTCTGCATGTAAACTTTCTGACTAGAGGATGCTATATGCAAACAATCCTTCTCTTTACTGATCTGTCACATAGAAAGAATCACATCAGTGATTCTTTCCATCTTTCTCAAGTATTGTCACAGCTGGGTGTAACACATAACTGCACATATTAGGTGACTGTCATATTGAATACACAGTTATTTAGTTTTTATCATGAGACTCTTTGGTAGGTTATCATATCAAGCTAATAAACAATACTGACAACAGCAAAGAAACCAATGCATGCATCAGAGAGTTGAACAATTGGTTAAGTGCTGCTTTTTAATTCTTATATAGCATTGCTTTGATATTTATGGCCACTGTTACAAAAGAGGTAAACATCTTAGCAACCAAAATAGCTAAACATCATTTACCTACATTTAAATATTAAACAGCTCTCAGTGTAAGAAAGAAACTTTTATACATAATCAAAATATTCTCTATAAATTTTAGAGGATAAATTTCTAGATAGCATGTCCTAAACTAATTGTAATTATTAGTGTGCATTGTATCATAACCCTCACCTTAAAGGTTAGTGTATAGCAATACGCTAAGACAGTATCACATTTTAAAATTAATTTTAGCTGGTGATTATTTGAATTATATTTTCTAGGTATTTGATTTCTCCTGGCACACAGTATAATCTCTTTTTATTTAATACAATTTACTCACTTTGTATCCCAACTGTATCCCCCTCCCTTGATCCTTACCAATTCTGGCCTCCCTCAGTATTCAACTCCTATTTCCCTCCCCAGGTCCACTGCTAGTGGAGGTCCTCCTCCCCTTCCATCTGATCCTAGCCTCCCTCAGGCAGAGGGGGCCAGGCACTAAGTTCATGTCAGAGACAACCCCTATTCCCCTTACTAGTGAACCCGCTTAGACACTGAGCTGTCATGGGCTACATCTGTGCATGGGTTCTGGCTTATCTCAATGCATGGTCCTTGGTTGGAGTATTAGTCTCAGGAAAAATCCCTGAGCCCAGATCTTTTGGTTCTCTTGGTCTCCTTTTGGAGCTACTGTCCCCTCCAGGTCTTTCTATTTTCCCCTTCCTCCATGAAATTCCCTGCACTCTGTCCAAAGTTTGGCTATGGTTCTCAGTATCAGCTTTGAAACCCTTTTGTGTTCAGAGGCCCTGTCCTGTTCTCTGTTTTCTCCCTTTTCTTATGTCTATCCCTTTTACCTTTCTGAATTAGAATTGAGCATCTTACCCAGGGTCCTCCTTCTTACTTAGCTTCTTTAGGAGTACAGATTTTAGTATGTTTATTCTATATTATATGTCTAATATCCTCGTATAAGCGAGCATATATCACATGTGTGTTTCTGCTTCTGGGATACTCAGGATGATCTTTTGTAGTTCTAACCATTTGCCTCCAAATTCTTAACTACCATGTTAAGATAAAGCATTACTCTATGATCTGCTTAATTTAATGAGACTTGAGAGGAAGTTATGTGTACTATCACTGAACTCGGGCATAATATTTCTTTTCTTCTGTCATAGTGCTTTGTTGTGATCCTGACATGACTTCTTCACTCTGTGTCCCTTAGGAAGCAAAGAAAATAAAACACAAGTTAGACAAACCAAAATGTACACTAGCACAAGGAGAAACAATCATTAATTGGGAACTATCACATCATGATTTAGAGATTCTTCCTTGATATAACTAATAGGTTTCTGATACAAAAAAAGTATATAAGAAGTTGATGTCGTAGTGATCAAATAAAAAGTCATAAAATGGGTTGTGGATGGGTGATGGTCTGAAATATACAGAAAAAAATGCTCCAGATAATTTTTGTTCCCACATATGAGCAAGACACCACATACCCAAACAATGTATAGATCTAGAAGAAGAGGATGCAAAGTTAAAAAGAGAAAAGAAAGTTTGTAAATTGTGTGTATCCCTTGTTAGGTTTATGTGCCTGTTTTTCAGTAGGATACTATAACAAAACTCAAGTGACAACACATGCTGGAGAGGTTGTGGAGAAAGGGGAACCCTCCTCCATTGCTGGTGGGAATGTAACCTTGTACAACCACATTGGAAAGTAATCTGGCACTTTCTCAGACAATTGGGAATACTGCTTGCTCAAGATCCACCTATACCACTCCTAGACATATATCAGAAATATGATCAAGTTCACAAGGATATTTGCTCAACCATGTTCTTAGCAGCATTATTTGTAATAGCCAGAATATGAAAACAACTCAGGTGTCCCTCAGCTGAGGAATGGATAAAGAAATTGTGGTATATTTACACAATGGAATCCTACTCAGCAATTACAAAAAAGGAAATCATGAAATTTGCAGGTAAATGGTGGTAACTAGAAAAGATCATCCTGAGTGAGGTATCCCAGAAGCAGAAAGACACAGAGGGTATACACTCATTTATAAGTGGGTCAATCTGCTGCATACAAGAAACATACCTTAAAAATAAATACGCACATTACCTCAGAGTAAAGGTCTGGAAACAGTTTTCCAAACAAACATACCCAAGAAGCAGGTTGGCGTAGCCTTCCTTGTATCTAATAAAATAGTCTTCCAAACAAATTCATTAAAATAATAAGGATGGGCACTTAATACTCATCAAAAAAAAACACCAAGAAACAACACTAAAGTTTAAATCACACATTGAACTCCACACAATAATAGTTGGAGTGTTCAACACCCCCCTCTCACCAATACATAGATCATTGTGATAGGAACTAAACAGAGAACTAATGAAACTAACATCATATATCAAATACACCAAACAGCTATCTATAGAATACTGCACCCAAATGCAGAAGAATATACATTCTTCTCAGCACCTCACAGAACCTTCTCCAAGACTGACCATATATTCGGTCACAGAGCAAGCCTCAATGGGTGCAAGTAGATTGAAATAACCCCTTTTATGTTATCAGACCACCATGGATTAAAGCTTGAATTTAGCAACAACATAAACAATAAACACCAATTAACACATGGAAACTGAACAACTCCCTACTCAATGACCACTGGTTCAGGAAAGAAATAAAGAAAGAAACTAAAGAATATCTAGTACTTAATAAAATGAAGACACAGCATACCAAACTTATGGGACACAATGAAAGCAGTGCTAAGGAAAATGCTCATGACACTACGTATCTTCATAAAAGAAATTGAATACTTGTAATTTAAAAGCACACTTAAAAGGCCTAGAAAACACACACACACAAGAGGAGTAGAAGTTTTTAAACAATCTCATGACTGAAATCAGTACTTAAAAATAAAGAGAACAATTCAAAGAATCAATGAAACAAAGAGGTGGATTTGAGAAAATCAACAAGATAGACAAACCCTTAGCCAAACTAAAAGACTGTATGCAAATTAACAAAATAAGACGGCCAAAAGACTGTATGCACATTAACAAAATACGAAATGAAAGTGGGACATAACATAGACCCTGATGAAATCCAAATCATCATTAAGTCTTATATTAAAAACCTGTATTTCATAAAATTGAAAAATGTAAAGGAAATGAATGATTTTCTCCATAGATTTTACTTACCAAAGCTTAATCAAGTTCAGGTAAATAGTTTAAATAGTCTGATAATCCCAAAGTAAATAGAAGTTCTCATCAAAAATCTCCCAACCATAAAAAGCCCAGGGCCAGATGGTTTTAGGTCAGAATTCCACCAGACTTTCAAAGAATAGTTAATACCAATACTCTTCAAATTATTCCACAAAATAGAAACCGAAGGAACATTGTCAAACTTATTCTATGAAACAACATTCATCCTGATACCTAAACCACATAAAAGAGAATTTCAGATCAATCTCCCTCAAGAACATTGATGCAAAAATAATCAATAAAACACCTGCAAACCAAATCCAAGAACACAGCAAATACATCATCTACCCACCATGACCAAATAGGCTTCATACCAAGGATACAGAAATTGTACAATATATGAAAATCCATCAATGTAATCCACCATATAAACAAACTGAAAAATTTGCATAATGATCTCATTACATGAAAAAAAAAACTTCAATAAAATCATACATTCTGTCATGAGTAAAGTCTGGAGTGATCAGGGATACAAGGCAGATACCTAAACATAATAAAAGAAATAAACAGTAATAGACAACTTCAAATTAAATAGATAAACTCAAAGTAATTCCACCCAAATCAGGGACAAGACTGCTCACTCTCTTTATATCTCTTCAGTATAGTACATGGAGTTCTAGTCAGAGTAATATGAAAACTGAAAGAGATCATGAGGATACAAATGAAAAGGAAGAAGTCAAAGTATAACTATTCACAAATGATATGATAGTATACATAAGCAACCCAAAATCTACCAGGGAACAATAACAGCTGACAAACACCTTCAGCAAAGAGGCTGGGTACAAAATTAACTAATATATATATACTGATATATATATATATATATATATATATAACTAATATATATACTGAGATATATATATATATATATATATATATATATATATATATATATATATCAGTAGCCCTCCTGTGTACATACGACAGATGGGTTGAAAAAAACTTAGGGAAAGGACACCTTTTAAAATAGCCACAAATAATATAAAGTATCTTGGTGTACTTGAACCAAGCAAGTGAAGGACCTGTATAGCAAGAACTTGAAGTCTCTGAGAAAGAAATTGAAGAAGATATCAGTAGATGGAAAGGTCTCCCATGCTCACGGATCTGTAGGATTAATATAGTAAAAAATGGTCATCTTACTAAAAGCAATCTAAAGATTCAATCAAATTGCCATCAAATACCATACCAATACAATTTTTTAAAAGAGTACATGCAATTTTTTATTTTCTGAATTTAAGTTCCCTCAGATACACAATATACTTTCCTGCTAATTTCATTCTTTTTTCTTTTTTTTTAATTTTTATTTTTTAATATTAGTTACTGTTTGTTAACTTTGTATCCTTGCTGTATCCCCCTTCCTCTTTCCCTCCCAACCCCACCCTCCCTCCTTCATCTCCTTCCTGCCCCTTTCCAAGTCCACTGACAAGGGAAAACCTCCTCCCCTTTCTCTGATACTGGTTTATCAGGTATCTTCAGGACTGGCTGCAAAGTCCTCCTCTGTGGCCTAGCAGGGCTGCTCCTCCCTCCAGGGGTGGGGGGAGGAGGTCAAAGAGCCCACCATTGAGTTCATGTCAGAAACAGTCCCTATTCCCCTTATTAGGGTAACCACTTGGATACTGAGCTAACAAGGGCTAAATCTGAGCAGAGGTTCTTGGTTGCATCCATACATGCTCCTTGTTTGGAGAAATAGTCTCATAAAAGACCCCTGTGCCCAGATATATTTGGTCCTTGTGGAGCTCCTGTTCTTTCTGGGTCATATTAACTCCCTCTCCCCATTATTATGATTCCCTGCACTCTGCTGAATGTTTGGGTATGAGTCTTAATATCTGCTTTGATTCACTGCGAGGTAGAGTCTTTCAGAGGCCCTTTGTGGTAGGCTTCTGTCCTGTTACTTGTTTGGTCCTACATCCAATGTCTATCTCATTTGTCTTTCTAAGTGAGGATTGATCATTGTACCCTGGGTCCTCTTTCTTGTTTATCTTCTTTAGGTGTATAAATTTCAGTATGTTTATCCTCTCTTATAGGTCTATGTAAATGAGTATATACCATGTGTGTCTTTCTGCTTTTGGGATACCCCACTCAGAATAATTGTTTCCAGGTCCCACCATTTGCCTGCAAATTTCATGATTTCCTCGTTTTTAATTGCTGAGTAGTATTCCATTGTGTAAAAGTACCACAATTCTTTACAGACCTTGAAAAAACAATTCTAAACTACATTAAAAAAAAAACTAAAATAAAATAAAAATTCAGAATAGCTAAAACAATTCAATACAGAAAAAAAAAATCTTCTGGAGGTATCTCGAGCCCTGATATCAAGATTTACTATATAGCAACAGTAATAAAAACCACATGGTACTGGCATAGAAACAGACTGGTGCATCAATGGAATTAAAACAATGATGAAGAAATAAACTCACATACCTATGGACACTTGGTTTTTGATGAAGGAAGCAAAACCGTATGGAAGAATTTAGATAACATCTTCAAAAACTGATGCTGGTCTAACCGGATGTCTACATGTAAAAAAACGCAAATAGATCCGCATTTACCACCCTGCACAAAACTAAAATCAATGTGGATTAAAGACCTCAACAACAACAACAAAAACAGACACAATAAATTTATCAGAATTAAAACTGGGAAAGAACCTTGAACTCTTTGGCATAGAAGTAAACTTCCTAAAAAGAACACAAACAGCTCAGGGTCTAAGATCAATATTTAATAATTGGGACCTCAAGAAACTGAAAAGCTTTTGTAAAGTAAAGTACACTGTCAATAGAACAAAATCACATCCCAGAGACTGGAAAAGATCTTCAATAACCCTACATTCAACAGAGAGTTAATATCCAAAATATATAAAGAACTCAAGAAGTTAAACACCAACTAAATAATCCAATTAAAAATGGGGTACAGAGCTAAACAAGGAATTCTCAACAGAGGAAGGAAGATTGCATGGCCAAGAAGCACTTAAGGAAATGCTCAATGTCATACTCCATCAGGGCAAACCAAAAGACTCTGAGATTCCATCTTACACCTATAAGAATGGCTAAGATTAAAAATTCAAGTGACAACACATGCTGGCAAGGTTGTGGAGAAAGGAGAATATTCCTCCATTGTTGGTGGGACTGCAAATTTGTGCAATCACTTTGAAAACCAGTCTGGCATTTTCTCAGAAAATTGGGAACAGCTCTACCCAAGACCAGCTATAGTCCTCCTGGGCAGGTACCCAAAGGATGTTCCACCATACAACAAGAACACTTGTTCTACTATCATCATAGCAGCTTTATTCATAATAGCCAATAACTGGAAAAAACAAAACAAACAAACAAAAAATTAGTTGTTCCTCAACTGAAGAATGGATAAAGAAACTGTGGTACAGCTATACAATGGAATATTATTCAGCTATTAAAAAACATGGACATCATGAAATGTACAGGGAAATGGGTGGCTCTGGAAAAGATCAACCTGAGTGAGGTAACTGAGACCCAGAAAGACAAGCACGGTATGTACTCACTTATAAGAGGATATAAACCATATAGTAAAGTATAGCATACTAAAAGCCACAGACCTAAAGAAGTTAAGTAACAAGGAGCACCCTAGGAAGGATACCTACTTCTCATTCAAAAGGACAAATACAATGGAACCTGGGAAGAACTGAAGAAAGAGAAGAGAATGGAAGCCAACCATAGATGTCCTCTTAAAGACTCCACCCAGTAGGAGATCCAGAGATATGCTGAGACCCCCAGCCAAATTTCGGGCAGAATACAGGGAGTCTTATGAAAGAGTGGGAGGATAAGAGAAGGCAGAACGGATAGGAGATCCACAAGTAAACCAACAAAGCCAACAAATCTGAGCCCTTGGAACCCTGGGGAGACTGATCTACTAATCACAAATCATGCATGGAGAGGACCCAGACTCCCTGCTCTGATGTAGCTGATAGACATCTCAGTCTCCATGTGGGTTCCTTAGTAAGGAGAGCAGGGTCTATTTCTGAAATGGCCTCTGTTCCCTGCTCTTTGATTACTTCCCCTAGTGGGGAGGCCTTCCTAGGCCACAGAGGAAGAGGATGCAACCAGTCTTCATGAGACTTGATAGGCTGGGGCCAGTTGGTAGGGGAGGAGGTTTCCCCCTTTCTGAGGACTAGGGGAGTGGGTAGGGAAGGAAGAGGGATGGAGGGTGGGACTGGGTGAGATGAGGGAGCTGAGTATGTTCAGGATGTAAAGGGAATAAATTTTAAAAAATATATTTAAATTGTAAAAGAATAATAAGTATTTAAACTAGAAAAATATAAATTAAAAAAAAGAAAACAGCCAAATCAGAATTGAGGATATTTCTCTTTCTTCTCTATTCCTATCTTAGGAATTAGGAAGGGGTGCATGAGTTTCTTAGATACACTTGGTGCTCTGCTTTCTTTTCCATATGCATTTTTCCAGAAGGTGTTTCCTTTGTAGCTACAGTAGGAGAAATATAGAAAAGCTTAAAGGATAATAGTGCTTAGAAATTTTTTTCATGTCTTCATAATGTGGATATTTTTAATAAACAGATAATTTTAGTTCATAAAAATTTGGAGTCACTGTTATTAGAGTAGGACCTGGAATATCTTGAGCACAAAAGTGGTATATGTAAGTTTAAAGTGCAAAATTAGTACCTGAGAATGAATTGTATTGAAGAAGTATCTTTTCTTTCAAGTATCTCAATCTTCATTATTGAGAAATGCTATTCTGGTGTGCTTACTTTGTTGCGACAATTGTATAGTTGCCCCTCAACAAAAATTTCACTTCCTTAACAGTACTTATAAACCCAATTTAAATATCTTAACTTTTTATTCTTAATGCTGTTTGCAGGTGATTTATATTGAAAGAAGAAATGTATATTTTCAATAAAATACTAACAATTTTATTTTACTCAATGTTAATACATTAGTTAATAATTCAACAAATACAGAGTAGTTAATATTTTGCATTGATTATTCTTGAAATACACTTCCCATCAAAGCAAAATTAAATTAATTAACATGAGAATTTCATAAGTGTTACCATCACTCTTTCCATCACCTACTTCATATAAAAATCAATGAAAATTTATTTGTAAAGAACATAATGATGATCTAATTGAATTGAACTTATATGGGTTGACTGATGATGTATTTTCTTTATAGAACAGATATTATTCAACTTGGCAGATATTTTTGAAGTTTAAAACTGCTTTAACTTTTTGGCATAAAACAGCTTATAATCTATTGCATCTGCTCTAATATATTCAATAAATATAGATCCAGTTGCATTGAAATGATTGAGAAGTAATTTCTTCACTAATTATGTTGCAGTGTCACAACATTTTTTAAATTAACAGTGACCTTCAAGGTCAGAAAAGGAGACTGATGAGCTGAGGTTAAAGTATTATCAAATGATATAGTGAAAATTATGATGTACTATGGGAAATACTGCATTCCTGAGAGTTTGTTCAATTTCAAAATCCACAAACATTCAATTTAAAAAAGATAAGAGCACAGTTCTATACGGCTTAATGATACAGTGTTTTCTTGAATTCCGTAGTAATTTCCTCACCATACACTGTTAAAATTGTCACAGAAGTTAGTCAAACTAAACAAATGTAAAACTGTATTTTAAGAGTCAGAAAAATTTGTGGTAACATTAGCAATGTAGAACTCTCGATTTCAATGGATATAATAAGATGCTACTTTCTGCAAAAAGTATTGATATTCAGTTATTTTTAATAACAATAAAATGACATCAATTTTAGAACTAACTTAAGAAAGAGGAAATGTACAAGAAATTAGCATTGGCCACCTAACAGAAATGAAAAATTGAACCCCATATATTGGAATAAAATCTAATGCACTATTTTGCATAATACTGTCATATATATATATATATATATATATATATATATGTCTTTTTTTGCTGGCTGTTTTGATAAGTAATCATTGTATATAAAGCTTTAGAGTTATTTAAAAGTAGATCTTTAGGGCCGGGGCAAGATGGCAGTGCCAGGAGGACTCTCATTCTGAGGAGCAGCACAGCAGGATTGTCACAGTGACCAGCAATCAGAACTCACGGCCATAAAACACAAGTGATTGTGTTTCACAGGTGAGAGGATACCCTAAGGTGGGGGATTCAATCAGCTTTAACTCACCTGGCTAAACCACGGCAGAGATCCTGGTTCCGGCAGGCGCTTGGTCTCCAGCCCAGAGCTACACCCCAGCGTGATCTGGTCACTGTCCAGACTGAACTGTGGGCCCACAGCACCATAGACTGGATTTCCCAGTCAAGAGATAACCCCACCGAGCAGGAAACGATTGAGACCAACCTTAGGTCACCCAGACATCCCCTGGAAAAGACTCGGGTTCTGTGGGCACCCCAGGAGCCAGCCCGGACCCAGAACTGCGACCCAGGCGCCTGCATGGAGCCTTGCCTGCGTGCCTGATTTGCCGCCTCAGATAGAACAGTGGGCATCAGGGCACCAGAGACTGCATTTCACTGTCAGGTGCAAACCCACAGGGACGGAAACGGCTGGTCTGATCTCAGAGCACTCAGCCGACACCCCCACTCTGAAAAGGTCTCAGGGAAAATAACCCAGTTTAGGCAGCCTCCAAGGCTCTGAACGGCCAGAAAGGCGGAGCCACAAGCAGGTATCTGTGCCTGTGGGTTCTACTCACCACCCCAGACAGAACAGCGGTCCCCAAAGCAAAGACTGGGTGTCTCTGGCAGGAAGAAACCCCCAGAGGAGGGGATCATCAGCTCTAATGCTTAGGATACCCAGCACCAAAAGACTTCCTGGATTCACGCAGACTCTAGGCTCTAATGCAGGCAGGAGTGCTGTGCTCAGCCGCCATTATTGAGTTTCCCTAGGGCACTGGGACACACAGCTGCATCCTCAGACCTACAAAAACCAGAGAGCCATTACAGCAGCCCTCAGATACTGTGCCAAGGATCAACCAGTTATCCCTAGCTAGACTGTCAAAACTGTGGGAATCCCTGGTCCTTCAAGAGGGCTGCACCCACAACGTCTGGACCAGAGCAGAGTCTGCAGCCGCCATCCCAGACAGGGACACACAGCTTCTGGTCCAGAGTGAAGCACCCAGCCTCCAGACCAGAGCAGCACCCAAGGCGCCAACTCAACCTAGGTGCACATTCTCCAGACCAAGAGCAGAGCACTCAGCCTCTGGCCAAGAGACTTGCTGAGTGCACCTCTCACTTTCCCAGACAGGACTGTGTGCCCCAGGATAACATACTGAGTTTCCCTGTTGGGAGAAAACCCCACAGCTAGGGAATCAGCAGGTTCTTCAAGAGGATTGTACATGGAAATTTAGTGAGCAGCAGCACATTAATTTATAACAAGAAACCCAGCAGTGGGGCAGCTGTCTTGAGAACTTCTATGGGTGAGATCCCTCCTGCCTAACAAAGATCACAGCTACTACTCAGGGCTATAAACCTGAGGTGAGCAGTGGCAACTCCTGAGAAACACTGGCCATACAGTGACCATAACCAAAAAGCAGAGAAGGACTCCTTCAGGAAAAATCATCTTCCGGCCAAGGGGATTCTCCCTACCTCAGGACTCCAGGAAGCACAGAAACTATCAGCCAACACCTAAATCAGCCCAATGGGTAGAGTTCAGCGTAAAAGCTCAACCAACAAAAGACAGAGCAATATGGCAGCTCCAGAACCCAGTCATGCAGGGGCGAACAGCCCTGGACAAAGCAGCATAATAGAAAATAAAAAAGATGACCTTACATCTATGCTGATGAAGAGGATAATAGAGGAAACAAATGAAATACGTAAAGAATTAGAGGAAGATAAAACCAAACAGATCATGACTATCCGTAAAGAAATGGAGGAAGTTAAAGACAAGCAGATTATGGCCATCCGTGAAGAAATACGGGAAGATGCAGCCAAACAGCTTGTGGCCTTCAGAGAAGAAATAATTAAATCACTGAAAGAAATCAAAGAGACAGAGTTGAAGGAACTAAAAGAAAAAGAGGAAAATACAAGCAGACAGGTGAAGGAAGTAAACAAAACAACTCAAGACCTGAAGATAGAACTAGAAAAATTAAAGAAAACACAAATGGAGGAAATAATGGAGAGGAAGAATTTAGGGAAGAAAACAGGAACTACAGAGGTAAGCATAACCAACAAAATACAAGAAATGGAAGAAAGAATCTCAGGTGTAGAAGATACAATGGAAGAAACTGATGTATCTGTCAAAGAAAATGTTAAATCCAAAAAACTCTTGACACAGACCGTCCAAAATATCCAAGACAATATGAAAAGACAAAACCTAAGAATAAAAGGAATAGAGGAAAAAGAAGACTCCCTTCTCCAAGGCCCAGAAAATATTTATAACAAAATCATTGAAGAAAATTTCCCCAAGTTAAAGGAGAAGCCAATAAGGATACATGAGGCCTACAGAACACCCAACAAATTTGACCAGAAAAGAAAATCCTCCTGCCATATAATAATCAAAAGAGTATGCATACAGAACAAAGAAAAAAATACTAAAAGCTGCAAGGGAAAAAGGCCAAGTAACATATAATGGCAAACCCATTAGAATCACACCTGACTTTTCAACAGAGACTATGAAAGCCAGAAGGGCCTGGACAGATATCATGCAGACCCTAAGAGAACACAGATGTCAGCCCAGGCTACTATACCCTGCAAAAATCTCAGTCCTCATAGACGGAGAAAACAAGATATTCAATGACAAAAACAAATTTCAATAATACCTACACACAAATCCAGCATTACAGAAGACACTGGAAGGGAAAATACAGCCCAAGAAAATTAGCTTCTGTCAAGAAAACACAGGAAATAATTAACCTTACTACAGTAAAACAATAAGCAACCTTATAAACACAGCCAACATCAAAATCAAAGGATCTAACAGCCACTGGTCATTAATCTCTCTCAACATCAATGGACTCAACTCTCCAGTAAAAAGACACAGATTAACAGAATGGATATGTAAATAAAACCCAGCAATCTCTTGCATACAAGAAACACACCCAATGCACAAAGATAGACATTACCTGAGGGTAAAAGGTTGAAAGATGACTTTCCAAGAAAATGGACCCAAGAAAAAAGCAGGAGTAGCAATTCTAATATCTGATAAAATAGACTTTCAACCAAAATTAATAAAAAGAGATGGGGAAGGACACTTCATACTCATCAAGGGAAAATTCCACCAGGAAGACATCACAATCCTGAACATCTAGGCCCCAAATACAAGATCACCCACATTTGTAAAAGAAACATTGATAAAATTTAAACCACATATAGATCCCCACACATTAATAGTGGGAGACTTCAACACCCCACTCTCAACAAAGGACAGGTCAACAAAACAGAAATTAAACAAAGAAACAATATCTCTGACAGAGGTCATGAATCAAATGGACCTCACAGACATTTACAGAACTTTACACCCAAACACAAAAGAATTTACCTTCTTCTCAGAACCTCATGGAACCTTCTTCAAAATAGACCATATAGTTGGTCACAAAGCAAGCCTCAAGAAAGACAAGAAGACTGAAATTATCCCTTGTATCTTGTCTGATCACCATGGAATAAAGCTGGACTTCAACAACAACAGAAATAGCAAAAAGCCTACACACACATGAAAACTGCAGTGCTAAGAGGAAAGTTCATAGCACTAAGTGCCTTCAAGAAGAAATTTGAGACACCTCATTCAAGCAACTTAATGGCCCACTTAAAAACCCTAGAAAAAGAAGAAGCAGACATACAAAAAAGGAGTAGACGGCTGGAAATAATCAAACTCAGGGCTGAAATCAATCAATTAGAAACAAATAAAACAATTCAAAGAATCAATGAAACCAAGAGCTGGTACTTTGAGAAAATCAACAAGAACGACAAACCCTTAGCCAAGCTAACTAAAAGGCAGAGAGACACCACCCAAATCAACAAAATCAGAAATGAAAAGGGGGACATAACTACAAACACTGAGGAAATCCAAACAATCATTAGGACTTACTTCAAAAGTCTATATGCAACAAAATTTGAAAATCTAATGAAATGGACAATTTTCTTGATTGATTTGACTTACCAAAGCTGAATCAGGACCAGGTAAATCAATTAAATAGTCCTATATCCCCCAAAGAAATAGAAGCAGTCATCAAAAGTCTCCCATCCAAAAAAAGCCCAGGACCAGATGGCTTCAGCGCAGAATTCTACCAGACCTTCAAAGAAGAGCTAACTCCAATTCTCTTCAAACTATTCCACAAAATAGAAACAGAAGGAACATTACCAAACTCATTCTATGAAGCCACAGTCACCTTGGTACCTAAACCTCACAAAGACTCAACAAAGAAAGAGAATTTCAGGCCAATCTCCCTTATGAACATTGATGCAAAAATACTTAACAAAATACTTGCAAGCCGAATCCAAGAACACATCGCAGATATTATCCACTATGTCCAAGTAGGCTTCATCCCAGGTATGCAGGGGTGGTTCAATATACGGAAATCCATCAATGTGATCCACCATTTTAACAGACTGAAAGAAAAGAACCACATGATAATCTCCCTACATGCTGAAAAAGTATTTGACAAAATCCAACATCCATTCATGTTTAAAGTACTGGAAAGGTCAGGGATACAAGGCACATATCTAAACATAGTAAAGGCAATATACAGCAAGCCTATAGCCAACATCAAACTGAACGGAGAGAAACTTAAAGCAATCCCACTGAAATCAGGGACAAGACAAGGCTGCCCACTGTCTCCATATCTCTTCAACATAGTGCTGGAAGTCCTTGCTAGAGCAATAAGACAGTTGAAGGAGATCAAGGGGATAGAGATGGAAAAGGAAGAAGTCAAATTATCACTATTTGCAGATGATATAATAGAATACATGAGTGACCCCAAAAACTCTACCAGGGAACTCCTACAGCTGATAAACACCTTCAGCAAAGTGGCCAGATACAAAATTAACTCAAAAAAATCAGTAACACTCCTGTATACAAAAGACAAAAGGGCTGAGAAAGAAATTAGAGAAACAACACCATTCACAACACCATTCACAATAGCCACAAATGACTTAAAGTACCTTGGTGTAACCCTAACCAAGGAAGTCAAAGACTTGTATGAATAAAAATTTCAAGTCTCTGAAGAAAGAATTAGAGGAAGATATGAGAAGATGGAAAGATCTCCCATGCTCATGGCATGGCAGGATTAACATAGTAAAAATGGCCATCTTACCAAAAGCAATCTACAGATTTAATGCAATTCCCATCAAATTGCCAACACAATTCTTTACAGACCTGGAAAGAAAAATTCTCAACTTCCTATGGAATAACAAGAAACCAAGAATTGCTAAAACAATCCTCTACAATAAAAGATCTTCTGGAGGTATCTCCATCTCTGATCTCAAGCTGTACTATAGAGCAACAGTTATAAAAACTGCATGGTACTGGCATAGAAACAGAACGGTGGATCAATGGAATCGAACAGAAGACCCAGAAATAAACCCACACACATACGGACACCTGATTTTCGACAAAGATGCCAAGGCCATACAATTGAAAAAGATAGCATCTTCAACAAACGGTGCTGATCCAACTGGATGTCTACATGTAGAAAAATGAAAATAGATCCATACTTATCACCCTGCACAAAACTGAAGTCCAAGTGGATCAAAGACCTCAACATAAAACCAGACACAATAAATCGGCTAGAAAAAAAAGTGGGGAATACCCTAGAACTCATTGGTATAGGAGAAATCTTCCTGAACAGAACACCAACATCACTGGCTCTAAGAGCAACAATCAATAAATGGGACCTCATGAAATTGAAAAGCTTCTGTAAAGCAAAGGACACCGTCATCAAAACAAAGCAACTGCCTACAGATTGGGAAAGAATCATCACCAACACTTCATCTGACAGAGGACTCATATCCAATATATATAAAGAACTAAACAAGTTGAAAAGCAACAAACCAAGTAATTCACTTAAAAAATGGGGAACAGAACTAAAGAGAGAATTCTCTGTACAGGAATATTGAATGGCAGATAAGCACTTAAAGAAATGCTCAACCTCATTAGTCATTAGAGAAATGCAAATCAAAACAACCCTGAGATTTCACCTTACACCCATCAGAATGGCCAAGATGAAAAACTCAAGGGACAACACATGCTGGAGAGGTTGTGGAGAAAGAGGAACCCTTCTCCACTGCTGGTGGGAATGTAAACTTGTACAACTTCTCTGGAAATCATTCTGGTGCTTTCTCAGACAACTAGGAATAGCGCTTCCTCAAGATCCAGCCATACCACTCCTAGGCATATACCCAAAAGAGTCTCAAATATACAAAAAGAACATTTACTCAACCGTGTTTGTAGCAGCTTTATTTGTAATAGCCAGAAGCTGGAAACAACCCAGGTGCCCCTCAACTGAAGAATGGATACAGAAACTGTGGTACATCTATACAATGGAGTACTACTCAGCAATGAAAAATAAGGAAATCATGAAATTTGCAGGTAAATGGTGGGACCTGAGTGAGTTGTCCCAGAAGCAAAAAGACAGGCATTGTATATACTCACTCATATAAACATACAACATAGAATAAACCCACTAAAATGTGTACTTCTAAACAAACTAAGCAAAAGAGAGGACCCTAACCAAAATGTCCAATCCCCATCCTGAAAGGCAAAGAGTATGGACATCAGAAGAAAAAGAAAATAGGAAACAACCTCGGAATCTGCCACAGAGGGCCTCTGAAAGCCTCTGCAGTATAGACTGTCAAAGCAGATGCTGAGCCTGATGGCTAACTGATGGTCAGAGTGAATGGAATTTTATGTAAGAAGTGGGAAATAGTAAGAGTTGGAGTGGACGGGAACTCCACAAGGAGAGCAACAGAACAAGACAATTTGAACACAGGGAACTTCCCAGAGACTCATACTCCAACCAAGGACTATTCGTGGAGATAACCTAGAACCCCTGCATAGATGTAGCCCATGGCAGTTCAGTGTCCAAGTGGGTTACATAGTAATGGGAAGAGGGACTGCCTCTGACATAATCTGATTGGCCTGCTCGTTGATCACCTCCCCCTGAGGGGGGAGCACCCTTACCAGGCCACAGTAGAGGACAATGCAGCCACTTTTGATGAGAACTGATAGACTAAGATCAGAAAGGAGAGGAGAACCTCCCCTATCAATGGACTTGGGGAGTGGCATGCATGCAGAAAGGGGAGGGAGGGTGGGATAGGGAGGGGAGGAGGGAGGAGCTTATGGGGGATACAAAATGAATAAAGTGTAAAAAATAAAAAATTTAAAAAAATTACCTAATAATAAAAAATAATGTAGATCTTTGTTGGTTACTCAGTTTTTTGCAAGAAAAGGAAAAATAATCAGCTTAGTATCTTGATGATATTCAGGACTGAATTAGTATCATTTTTCCATGACTAACTGAAGTCGATAGATATAAAATCATATGTTTTCTCCCTCAACCAGCAACTTCTGTGGAAAATAAAAACAAACTGTTACAAAATATTCTAAATGCTTTGTTTTTTTAACATTTTAAAGTAATTATTATATTCATAAATATTAATAATTATCCCTTTAATATATCTTACATCAATATTTGGGCATTCAATAGAATTATATTACTGAATTTAAATTATAGTTTTGTTACAAATTTTAAATTACAAGTCAGTTTAACAAAAAAAAATCTTTCCTCTTTTTAAAACACATTATAACTCTACAAAATTTATGAAATTGTCGTACCATTTCATGATTGCTGATTTTACAGCCTGTGCTGTTGGTGTTCTGTTCAGGAAGTTATCTCCTATGCCAAGGAGGTCAAGGCTCTTCTCCATTTTTTCTTATAACTGATTTAATGTGTCAGTTTTTTCTTTTTTTAATTTTCATTTTTCATATTAATTACAGTTTAATCATTTTTTATCCCAGTTGTAGCCCCCTATCTCACTCCCTCCCAATCCCATTCTCCCTCCCTCATCTCCTCCCATGCCCCTCTCCAAGTCCACTGAGTATGGAGGTCCTATTCCCCTTCCATCTGAACCTAGCTTATCAGGTCTCATCAGTACTGGCTGCATTGCCTTCCTCTGTGGCCTTGTAAGGTTGTTACCACCTGGGGAGGGGGTTGAAAGAGTCCACCACTGAGTTCATGTCAGAGACAGTCCCTGTTTCCCTTACTAGGGTACCAATTGGAGACTGAGCTGCCATGGGCTACATCTGAGCAGGGGTTCTAGGTTATCTCCATGAATGGTCCTTGGTTGGAGTATCAGTCACAGAAAAGACCCCCGTGCCCAGATATTTTGATTCTGTTGCTCTGTTTGTGGAACTCCTGTCCTCTTCAGGTCTTACTATCTCCCTCTTCATTCAGGTTTTATGTTGATGTCTTTGATCCACTTGGACTTTCGTTTTGTTCAGGGTAATGAATACAGATCTATTTTTATTTTTCTGCATGTAGATATCCAGTTAGACCAGCACAATTTGTTGAAGATGCTATCTTTTTTCCATTCTATGGTTTTGGCTTCTTTGTCAAAAGTCAAGTATCCCTAGATCTGTGGGTTTATTTCTGGGTCTTCTATTAGATTCCATTGATAACCCAGCCTGTTTCTATGCAAGTACCATGCAGTTTTTATTACTATTGCTCTGTAGTACAGCTTGAGATCAGAGATGGAGACACCTCCAGATAGTATGTTGCTGTACAGGATTGTTTTGGCAATTCTGGGTTTTTGTGTTTTTTTTTTTTTTCCATGCAAATTTGAGAATTTTTCTTTCAAGATCTATAAAGAATTGTATTGGTATTTTGATAGAAATTGCATTGAATCTGTAGATTGCTTTATGCAGGATGGCCATTTTCACTATGCTAATCCTATGGATCCATGAGTATGGGAGATATTTCCATTTTCTGATATCTTCCAGGATTTATTTCTTCCTTCAGAGTCTTGAAGTTTGTTTCTGTTTTTGTTTTCTTTTGTTTTGTTTTTTTGTTTTTTTTTACAAACAGGTCTTTCACTTATTTGCTTATAGTCACACCAAGGTACACTATGTTACTTGTGGCTATTGTGAAGGGTGTAGTTTCCCCTATTTCTTTCTCAGCCCTTTTGTCTTTTGTATGCAAGAGGGCTACTGATTTTCTTGAGTTATTTTGTATTCAGCCACTTTGCTGAAGGTGTTTATCAGCTGAAGAAATTAATAGCCAGAACTTGGAAAAAACCCACATGCCCCTCAACTGAGGGATGGATACAGAAATTGTGATACATTTACATAATGGAATACAACTCAGCAATTAAAAACAAGGAAATCATGAAATTTGCAGGCAAATGGTGGTATCTAGAAAAGATAATTGGGCAGAGTGCAGGGAATCTTATGAAAGAAGGTAGAAATAGAAAGACCTGGGGGGCAGGATCTCCACAAAGAGAGCAACAGAACCAAAATATCTGGGCACAGGGGTCTTTTCTGTGACTGATACTCCAACCAAGGAACATGCAAGGATCTAATCTAGAACCCCTGCACAGATGTAGCCCATGGAGGCTCAGTCTCCAATTGGTACCCTAGTAAGGGGAACAGGGACTATCTCTGACATGAACTCAGTGGCTGGATCTTTGATCACCTTCCCCTGATTGGGGAGCAGCCTTACAAGGCCAGAGAGAAAAATCAATGCAGCCAGTCCTGATGAGTCCTGATAAGCTAGGGTCAGATGGCACGGGAGGTGGACCTCCACAATCAATGGACTTGGAGAGGGGCATGGGAGGAGATGAGGGAAGGAAGGTGGGGTTGGGAGGAAATGAGATAGGGGGCTACAGCTAAGATGCAAAGTGAATAAACTATAATTAATGTAAAAAATCCTATTTTCTTTCAGAAAAGTAAATGTAGTTGACTGAAAAAAAATTTCAGTCTCAGGTAAGTTACCGCCCTCTTCTGGACCTTAAAGGCACTAGACACATGCGAAGTGCACCTGCACTCAAAATAGGAGCAAAAGACTCATACACATAAAATTAAAACCACCTTTTAAAAATACAATTAAAACAGGCCATTATGCCTGAAGTAATAAGATAAAACAGATCATGCATGTCACTTTGCTTAAGCTGACTGGTCATAAAATTGTCATCTACTCCTACACCCCCAACATGCTAGACCAAAGCATAGCTTTATTTATTTTATTTTCATCATTTCCTCCATATTAGCTGCACATCACACATCCTATTTTGAGACACTGTCATGCTCTCTATCTCACCTGGAGCAGATTTGGGCAAGTTATCAGAGCACTGTGCCCTGATTTGTTCTTTTGTTCTTTCATGTATTCAACAGCCTTCTCAGTTTAAACCTTGTCATCCAATCTCCGTTATATTCTACTGCTCCCCCTCTCTCTCATCTATTTTTTAAATATTTAAATCTATTCATAGTTGTTACTTATCATAGCAGTAATTAATACAGATGCCAATAAAATTATTGTCTTAACAAGCAGATTAGTTTATTTCATTAAGCTCACTTAAAATACATGTAAAAACAATCCACTGTGTAGACTTAGACCTTCACTAAATATGCTTATAATTGAAAAAAAATTCAAGGATGACAAAAGCTAAATTATTATTTGTGTAGAAAATTTTCTATGCAATACAGTGTCTCTCTTCATATATAAAGACTAAACTATGACACTTCAGGGTATTAATTCTTAAAACATACAGTAACCTGGGATAAATTTGCATGGCCAGGGATATAGTTTTATGGTGTTTTTATTGAATTCTGATAACCAGGACCTATACATAATTATTGATCACAAATTAATATGGAGAAGAAAATAACTTTATAGTAGTGTTCTTTTTTTAACAATGATTTGCATTTCAATACCACTATAATAGAATGTTTGACCTCGCTATAGACAGAATGAAAAATAAAAATATTTCAAGTTACCAAACCCTTCCCAGAAAAAAAAAAATTGAGTGGTTCAATATGACAAATATAGTTCAGCATTTTTTTTTATTTCACTGACCAAGTGTACAATATGACTTAGGTAAAGCTAGTTACTGAAGCTGGTATTCTTGATATACTGTTCTTAGAAGACATACACCCAGCTGGAGTCTAACAGGTAGGAGCAGATGCTAGAGCAAGGGGGAGCAGGGAAGTAAGGTGGAGCTGCTGCAGAGAACAAACTGATGTTTCAGGGATGCTGTGATTCTCGTTTTAAACTGAATTGTATTCCAAGGTTAAACAAATAACCCTACCAGCAAAGCTAGGGATTCAGAAGTAAAGTGAAATGGAAGGAGTGTGACCAAAGATACATTCTATGTGGTAACCACCATGAAATTCTACTAGAGAGATTACCCTTTCTTGGCTCCAGTCATTCATCCTATTGTAGTGAGATCACATGATATTAATCAGCCTGTGTCATTCCCCAAACTTCAGGTCCAACCTGGGTTTCATATCCTGTTCTCTGTTCCTGTCCTAGATAAGTGTACCATTTCCAAAAATTAAATAAATATTTGTATAAAGACACAGAGCTAGAGAGACAGAGGCAGAGAGATGCAGAGAGACTATATTTGCCCATTGACAAGTAAATTGGCAATTGAAAATTTACAATTTTTCCATTTGTTATTTATGTAATCACTTTACAATCTGATTGAAGCCCCTTCTGTTCTCTCCTCCAGGTCCTACCCAAACACACCCTCCTCCCACTCCCCTGCTTCTCTTCAGAGAAGCTGAGTACCTCCATGGGCACCAACCCACCCTAGAACATCACATCTCAGCAGGACTAACTGCATCCACTCCCAATGAGGCCAAACAAGGCCTTCTAACTAGAGGAATTGCATCCAAAAGCAGGCAACAGAGTCAGAGACAGCCCCTACTTAGGACATGATGACCAAGCTGCACATCTGCTACATGTGTGTAGGGGGCCTAGTTCTAGCCCATGCATGCTCTTTGATTGGTATTCCATTCTCTGTGAACCACAATGTGCCCAGGTTAGTTTACTCTATAGGTCTTCTTGGGGTGTCCTTGACCCCTCCAGCTCTCTCCGACCTTCCTCCCACTCTTCCAGAAGGTTCCAAGAGCTCTGCCTACCATTTGGCTGTGTGTCTGTGCATCTATTTTCTTCAGCTACTTGATGAAGCCTTTCAGAAGACAGTAAAACTCAAGTAACAGTATATGCTGGCCAGGATGTAGAGCAAGAAGAACACTCCTTCATTGTTAGTGGGAGTGTAAACTTGTACAACTTTGGAAATCAATCTGGTGGTTTCTCTGAAAATTAGTAATAGCTGTACCTCAAGACCAAGGTATACCACTCCTGAGGATATACCAAACACATGTTTCACCATTCAACAAGGATATTACTCAACTCTGTTCATAGCAGCTCTACTCTTAGTAGAGAGAAACTGGAATCAACGTACGTGTTTCTCAACCAAAGAAAGGATACAGAAACTGTGGCTCATTTACACAATGGAATGGTGCTCAGCTATTAAAAACAAGGAAATTATGAAATTTGCAAGCAAATGGATGGAACTAGAAAAGATCATCTTGAGTAAAGTAACCCACACCCAGAAAGACATACGTAGTATGTACTCACTTATAAGTGGATTTTAGCAATATAGTATAGGAGAAGCATATTACAGGATAAGCAAGATATAAACACAAATAAGCTAAGCTATAAGAAGGGAAGATGCTTGAATCTCACTCAGAAGAAGATATTTAAGACACATCTGAAGCAGATGGAGGGAGTGAACTTAGTGGTAGAGTGGGTGAGGAAGGGAACTGGGTGGAGAGGGGAACTGGATGGGGAGCAGGTATGGGGAGTGAGCAGGACTGGCAAAGAGAATGGAAGTCAGAAGAAGAAAATCTCTGGGATGGGGGGAGATGATCCTGAGAGTCTATGGTCTTGACCCTAATTGAGACTCCTAGCAACAGGGAATATGTAGGGTGAAGTAGACACCTTATATAGTAAAGTAAGACTTCCAGTGGAGGGAGGGGAAGGGAGGAACCAATATGCCCATAAAAACCTTTGACCCCAAATTTTACCTGCCTACAAGAAGTACAGGGATAAAGATGGAGCAGAGATTGAGAGAATGGCCAACCAATGACTGGGCCAAATTGAAACTAACCCATAAAAGAGAGCTAACCAGTGACACTATTGATGATATTCTGCTTTGATTTCAGACAGGAGCCTAGCATGACAGTTTATAATTTTATTTAAATTTCAAAAATTTGTATTCACTTCACATCTTTACTGTATCCCCATCCTTGATCTCCTCCTCAACTTAACCTTCCACTCGTCTCTCCCCAGCTCTAACTGTCCCCTTCCCTCTTTCCTAGAGAAAGAGGAACTCCCTTTCCCATACACCCCAGCTCATCAAGTTTCATCAGTACTGAGCATGCCTCCTTTCCCTGTGACCTGGCAAGGCAGACCCACAAGGAAAAGTGATCAGAAACCTGGCAAGCAAGTCGGTGTTTTCATGCAGTCCCTTACTAGAGGACCCATATGAAACATAAGCTGCCCATCTGCTGCATCTTTGTTGGGGTCCTAAGTCCAGTTCATATATGGTCCTTGGTAGATGCTTCATTCTCAGCAAGTTCCCTTGGGCCCTGGTTGGTTGGCTCTGTTGATCTTCTTATGGAGATCCTGTCACCTCCAGGTCCTTTGCTCTTTCCTCTCACTTTTCCACAAGATTCTCAATGCTTGTGAGTCTCAGCATCTGTTTTGAGGTGCTGCTGGGTAGAGTCTCTCAGAGGACAGCTCCATCTAGCTCTTGTCTGCAAGTTTAGCAGAGTATCATTGATAGTGTCTAGGCACTCTCAGATAGGGTGGGGCTTTTGGGGGCCAGGCATTGGTTGGTCATTCTCTCAATATCTGCTCTATCTGCTCTATTTTTATTCCAGCACATATTTTACTCAAGTTTTTTGGTTGAAGGTTTTGTGAGTGGGTTGGTGTTCCCCTCCCTATACTAGGAGACTAGTTTAATCAGAGGGTGTATGTGTGTGTGTTTGTGTGTTGATTTCTTTTTTTCTTTTTTTGCTTTTGCTGACGTGGGGGTTATTAACTGTGTTTTCCTTGGTGTAGTTGGACTTCTGGGGTTGGATTTTTCTATCCAGTATCTTTTGTATGGCTGGATTTGTAGATAGATACTGATTAAATGTGATTTTTTATTTTTTTGTCATGGAATATCTTGTTTTCCCTCTATGGTGGTTGAAATTTTTGCTTGGTGTAGTGCCATATGGCCCTGGGTTTTGTTGCTCATGTTCTTGCACTGACCTGGTTGACTCTGGTGTTCTCTGGTCTTGTGGTCCCTCCACTGGGTTCACTGGCTGTGTCCCAGGTGGGTCAGGCAGATGGAGATCAAGCAGAAAGATCACCAAGCCTGAGAGCTGGTCTAGTGCCACACAGGCATCCTTGGGATGGGAGACAATGCAGCTTGGGTCCTGCGTGTAGCTCACCTCCACTGAGTTCAGTGTCCCTGCTAGGTTTGGTGTCTGTGACACAGGCAGGCTATACATTTTAACGCTGTTTGTTAATTTGTTCTTCCGATATTACCTGGCTCCTAGCTTAAATTTATTGTTAACAGAGGCCAGTAAAAAATGAGCTGATTTTGCTTATTGACTGTTTAAAAGGGCAATTGCAAATATGACCTCCAACTCTTGGGAGAATATGATTAAAATCTACATAAGCTCAAGATAGACAAAAGTCAGAATGAAGAGAGGCGGAAATGTGATGCTCCCACCTTAATTAGGGACCTATTGGCATCTGATAGTTGCTGACAGAAGGGAGAGCTAGTTCTCTTTAAAGGTATAGTCCCTGGTAAGCTTTCCATGCTCCAGCAGACAGGTCTCCATCTAAGTGCTGCCCCCTCTTTTTTTTGTGAGCAGCAAAAATAGACATGATTTGTTTAAAAAAATAGGAGGATCCAAAGTTGGGTGGATAAGAAAATGAACTGTGACTCTGGAAAGAATTGATGGAGTAGGGAATTAAATGTGATCAAAATACATTGTAGAAAATTATTTAAAAGTAATAGAGAAAAGAAAGAAAATTAAATAGGTTGCCCCAACAGTATTTTTATAACAAAGGCTAAAATACAACTTAATTAAAAAAATCTGTAGTGCTGTTTTGAAACTACTGTTTTAAAATGTACAAGGCATTTCAAATCTCTAGATAAGGCCACATGCAAACTAGAAAAGGAAGTGCCTTACATAGAGAAATAAGCAGCCACTTAGAAACTCCATAAGAGACCACACATTTTCCTAGTGGACAAAGTGCTTAACTCCATTAGGGCCACAGGCTGATTAAATCATCTACATTACATTTCCATGGTGTTTTAGCCAATTAAGCCCAGCTCAATTCATCTCTGCTTTCTGGGGACATAAAGACATTAGAAACAAATTTACAATCAGGCCTGTTAGTGAAATGACTTGTAGACTTATTTTCAAACTAGGGTGAGTAAATTAATAATAATAAAAAGTTCAAAAAAAAAAAAAAAAAGGATCCAAAACACATAGGTTTTTCAATATCCAAAGTTGCCATGATAGGGTTTTAATTGCATCCGGAAATGCCTCTTTCCTTTCTCTCTTTGAGGGAAGTTAGAAAGTCAGAAGTGATTAAGTCAGCCAACTGGAGCAGAGGAAGAAATAAGCTGAATTCACTTTGAGTCAGGTGACTCCATCATAGAATCATTTTCTCACAGCATTCAACACACCTGAAGAACCCCAGCATCCACACACAGGAAAGGGTAGATGTAATTCATGTAGCAACTTGAATCTGCTGATTAGCATATGCATTTTTAGGTTAAGTGGTTCTTAGAACTATAGATACCAACATTAATGATCTTTCCTGATTCACCTGGTCCCGTGAAAGACACTGTTTATGAGCTCTCATCAGACTTTTCGCCAAAATGAAGACAAACAGATCAGTTACAAGGTACAGAAATTTCCAATGCTCCATGAATAAATACATTTTATTCTCATTACAACAAACCCACCAGTTTTAATTCTGCATGACACAGTATCTAAAGGATGGAAGTCATTTAATTTTTTGTCATTAAAATTTTAAAATTTTAATTATTATTATTCATTGCAGTTTATTCACTTTGTATCTCATTCCCCCTCCACTTTTTGGTCCCCTCTCTCATCTCTGCCCAATCCCACTCTCCCTCCCTGTTCTCCCCCTATGGCCCTCCACTTGTCTCTGATGGGGAGGTCCTCCTCCCCTTCCATCTGACCCTAGTCTATCAGGTCTCATCAGTACTGGCTGCATTGTCTTCCTCTGTGGCCTGGTAAAGCTGTTCCCCAATCAGGTGGAAATGATCAAAGAGCCAACCACTGAGTTCATGTCAGAGACAATCCCTGTTCCCCTTACTAGGAAACCCACTTGGAGACTGAGCAGCCATGTGCTACTTCTGTACAGGGGTTTTAGGTTATCTCTATGTATAGTCCTTGGTTGGAGTATCAGTCCCAGAAAATATCCCTGTGTCCATATTTCTTGGTTCTCTTCCTCTTCTTGTGGAGCTTCTGTCCCCTCCAGGACTTCCTATTTCCCCAGGGTCAGATGGAAGGGGAAGAAGACCTCCCATATCAGTGGACTGGCAGAGGGGCATGGGAGGAGAAGAAGAGGGAGAGAGGGTAAGATTGGGAGAGGATGAGGGAGGGGGCTACAGCTGTGATTCAAAGTGAATAAACTGTAATAAAAAAATTAAAAAAGAGTTTGGCTACTTATCTTAAAAGAAGTTTTGGATAAAGTATTTTTAACCATAAAGTCACTGGTTTCTAATTAATTTTTTTTGTTGTTGTTTTGTTTTGTTTTTATCAAAGAAAGCATTTTTTAAAATATTTTTCATTTTTAAATAATTTTATACACTCATTGTATCCCAGCTGTAGCCCTCTCCCTCTTTTCCTCCCAATCCTCCCCTTCCTTCCTTATTTCCTCCCTGCCCCCCCCCCTGAGTCCACCGACAGGGGAGGTCCTCCTCTCCCTCCATCTGACCCTAGCCCACCAGGTATCCTCAACATGGCTGCAATGTCCTTATCTGTGGCCTAGCAAGGATGCTCCTTCCTCGGGGGAGGGGGGGAGGGAGGGAAAGCTCAATGAGCCAGTCACTGAGTCCATGCCAGAAACAATTCCTGTCCCCCTCACTAGGGAACCCACCCGGATACTGAGCTACCATGGGGTATGTCCGATCAGGGATTTTCTAGCTGTATTTTAAATACCTATCTTTATTATCACAGATAAGTGTAGCTCTCACCATTCAATGAAGAAGCTTCTTTATGCAGAATAGAGAGGCTATTGAAGAAGAACACACTTCAGCAAAATGCAGAGGAACTGAACATTGGGTACACAGCTTCGTGTGTTCACAATATGCAATGCCAAATTGTCAGTCCTGAAATTATATACATTCAAGGAGTACTAAATTGACTCAATAGTTTGTACTAATATATTTATGCATATACATTATATACATATATGATAACCATTTTAGAAGAAGTGGAGAGACTTTGGAGAGGTTGGAAGGAGGGGAGAAAGGGAGGAATGAACTAATCATATTTTATTTAAAAACAAACATAAACATGTTGTAGTAAAATAAAATATTAATTATTTTATTAAATTTAAATGATATAAGCCCACTCTCTCAATTATTGTAATATGTTAATTTTAGGATCAACGACTTCATAAACTTTTTATGTGCCAAAAATATTCTTTGTAGTCAAGGTGTCCAGGGTTAAAAGTTTTAATTAATTTTTTTACATTAATTACATTTTATTCACTTTGAATCCCAGCTGTAATCCCCTCCCTCATTGCCTCCCAGTCCCACCCTCCCTCCCCCATCTCATCCCATGCTCCTCTCCAAATCTACTGATGGGGGAGGTCTCTTCCATCTGAACCTAGCTTATCAGGTTTCATCAGGACTGGCTGCATTGTCCTCCTCTGTGGCCTGGCAAGGCTGCACCTCCCTCAGATGGGGAGGTCAAAGAACCAGCCAGGGAGTTCATGTCAGAGACTGTCCCTGCTCTCCTTACTAGGGAACCCACATGGATACTGAGCTGCCATGGGATACATCTGAGCAGGGGTTCTAGGTTATCTCCATGAATGGACCTTGGTTTTTGGTTGGAGTATCAGTCTCAGAAAAGACCCCTGTACCCAGATTTTTTTGGTTTTGTTGCTCTCCTTGTGGAGCTCCTATCCTATCCAGGTCTTACTATTTCCCTTTTCTTTCATATGATTCCCTGCAGTCTGTCCAAAGTTTGGTTCCGAGTCTCAGCATCTTCTTTGAAACACTGCTGGGTAGAGTCTTTCAGAGGCATTCTGTGGTAGGCTCCTGTCTTAAAACTTTAAGCAGAATAGAAGCGAGAATATGGAAAAGAAAAGGGTTAGTGTGTGGTTTAGCTAAAACTAAGAATGTATGTAAAAGCCTATGAAAACTCCATAGATAGTAATCTAATTTCAAAATTCAACCTTAAAATAAGAAAAAAAATTAATAAAAGAAAGTTTGATTTGACTCCCAATACATAGGCAGACAATGTTTTCCTATACTACACGGGTTATTACATAAAAATCACATTGCAAGGCATGGAATTACTTCAAACCAGGTTCTGGTCAGAGGAACTCTAAAAGTATATGAAACAACACATACTATTGGTGATTTTTGTTGGTAACTGTGGTAACTGCACTTGTAAGACCTTATTTCTGAAGACACCAAACATTTTAATGACAGGACACAGAAAAATCAATCTTTTTTATAATTTTTATTTTTATATTAATCACAGGTTATTTACTTTGTATTCCAGCCATAGCGTCCTCCTTCATTCCTTCCCAATCCCACCCTCCCTCCCTCATCTCCTCCTTGCCCCTTTCCAAGTCCACTGATAGAGGAGGTCCTTCTCCCCTTCCATCTGAACATAGCTTATTATGTATCTTCAGGACTGGCAGCAATGTCCACCTCTGTGGTCTAGCAGGGCTGTTCCTCCCCCAGTGTGTGTGTGGAGAGAGGTCAAAGAGCCCACCATTGAGTTCATGGCAGAAATAATCCCTGTTCCCCTTACTAGGGTAACCACTTGGTTACTGAGCTACCATGGGCTACATCTGAGCAGGGGTTCTAGGTTATACCCATACATGGTCCTTGGTTGCAGAAACAGTCTCATAAAACACCCCTACACCCTGATATATTTGGTCCTTGTGGAGCTCCTGTCCTCTCCATGTCATACTAACTCCCCTTCTTTCATATGATTCCCTGCACTCTGCCGAAATTTAGTTATGAGTCTCAGCATCTGCTTTGATACACTGCTAGGTAGAGTCTTTCAAGGGCCCTCTGTGGTAGGTTCCTGTCCTGTTACTTGTTTTCTCCTACTTCCCATGTCCATCCCATTTGTCTTTCTAAGTGAGGATTGATCATCTTACCCTGGGTCTTCTTTCTTGTTTATCTTCTTTAGGTGTACAGATTTCAGTATGTTTATCCTATCTTATAGGTCTAGAAAAATCAATCTTAAATTGGCAAGGAAAATTTCACTTGTGTTGCCCAACTAGCATATGGTTGCGAAATCATAATTCGAGCCTTTTAGCAAGAAAACCCACAATGCTGGGCCTTGCAGGCTGAAACACCAATGTACCAGGCAAGATAAGCCCAATTATGTAATAGTGGCATGACTGATGTGGGATCACTAATTACTTCCTGACTGGATTTGAGGTCTGCTGCACTGTTGTGAATTTTATGCCAGGTGCTTCAGTCTTGTTCAAAACCCTGTGTCTCGGCCTGAATGTGGGTCATAAACCCTAAGAAGAATCTGTTATTATTATTTCACTAAAATTTCTGTCTAAACATTTATGTTTAAACCCTTAGTCATAAATTTGGTTTGATAAAAATATTTCTGTAACTGGTAGCAGTCAATGGAGAGATGAATAGCTAGTTAAAATGCTGACAACAAAAGACTTGGTGCTCAGCCCTAACAGGACACCTGTGTCAATCCCACACCCCTGCTCAGGCTTGGGGAACATACCAGAAGAAGAGGGAGTCAGAATGTAAGAGGTGGAGGTTCACAGCAGGAGGATACGTATCAAGTTGTCTGTCTTCAGACACCTGCCTACAATGTGCGTGGATAATTCTGGAATATTCATGCCATCCCTAAAATTTGACAAAATTTCTTGTATCATTCAAGAAGATGAAAATATGTATTCATATAATGAAATAATGTTCATGAATTCTGTTACAGATAGGAAAATACTCGGTTCACTTTACGGAAGTAACAAAAGGTCTCCCAGGAACCACAAGGAGAATTTTCTACCCTCTGTGGCGTTCTTCCTGTTTGTTCTCTAGTTAAAAGGTGTTGAAAAGTGCATCTCCTGATAAAGCTGCCATCTCAGTGTTCCTGAGACTAACCACCAACCAAATGCAAACTGACACTTCTGAAAGGGATTAGTGTGCGTATCAACAATCTTCTAATGGCTTTCATCCTTTCCATCACATTTGACCTTGCCTTTCGGAGGCATTTGATAAATGTTTAATTATTCATTCTAGAACTTGATCCTTCAACAACTAAACTACTTCCCGGAAACAAATATGGATGTGTATTAGAGCATCAGAATGAATCAATTATTCATTGATTCTATGCTTTGTATTTGCCTAGTGTGTGTCAATCTCTAAGTCAGGCAGTTTGCAGGATAAAAAATAATACAGGAATACAGGATCTCTGACCTGTTTTTTCCAGTATGGAACTGATACTAACAAAACACATAGGCTGAGTTATTATAATCAACTATTTTTTATGTCCATTTTTAGTAATTTCCATTCAAACTGTAAACCTGTGTACTAGATGAAGAAGATTCAAAATGAAGCATCCTAATATATCCCCCAAATCTGTAAATATCTGAACGTGAACACCAATGGGAAAGTCAATAGTAATTAAATGAAAAAAAAAAAATTGTGCCTGAAGTTGAAATCCACTCTAGCTAATCAAATGGGATTACCACCTAAAAATATTTTGATCTTTAAGAGATTTGCTACTGGACCTGGAAGTCAGTTCAGAAGTTGAAACTGCCCATTTAAAATGGAATCATTAAAAATGAAAGAACATGCAAGGAAATACAATAAATTTTAAGTAGCCAGACAATTAGACATACCAAATATTTAGGCCTAAGAACAGCAAAAATTCAATAATAGCTTGATTTCCTTAACAGTTTTAATTATCTAATACAAAGATAACCTTGAAGACCCATATAAATGTAATAACAATAATTTTCTTGGGATTTTTTTCTCACTGTTAAGGTATGCAGTTCCAGGAACCAAAAAGAAATATAAAATTCTATGGATTTATGTGTACTTTAGGTGCAGTCAGTTATGAGACTGCTCTGTGTCTCTGAGATTCACCCTGACTCACAGGATTCTAAGTTGAGTTTGTAATAAAACAACACTCACAAAGATTGACAACGTAAGTATTTCCAGCCTTGTGGAATTTTGATATTGTATTGATGTTAGAATGGGAAATTTGAACATTTTGTATCACAGTTTCAGAATTTAGCTTCCATATCTTTTGGGAAACCCTATCACAAGAACATGGATCATGTAAATAACCTATTACCAGGACACTGCAAATATAAAACTAGTGTCACTTGGCTGTTAATTATTTAAAGATGTTACCTATCTCTAATTTTAAAACATGAATGTATTTAACAATTTTATGATAGTATTGTCATGGAAAAAATAAAAAATATTTTCTTACATCATAAAAAAAGAAGCAGCAAAACTGCAGAAACAAACAAACTCTTTAATGTGAATATATATATATATATATATATATATATATATCCACCAAATGCCTGGAAATATTCACATTAAAGATATATATATATATATATTTCAAAATGGAAAGGGTTAAAAGCTAGTGGAGTGGAAACTGAGACCAGAAGAACGGCTCAGAGTATAAAATCAAGCGTTGTGACTGCAGATGGTGATCTTTTCCTTTAAAATCAAGTAAAAACAATGAAGGAAATCTCAATTGTGTATTCTCTGAATTGGTGTTTCTTCACTGAAGGATATGGAATGTATTCCAAGATTTGCAAGTCTTCCCGAGTGTGGAGCTTCTAAGTATGTATTGATTCCTTTAAAATTACATGTTCTTTTCCTGACTTCACATGGAGCAATTGTACTCTCAGAGTACTATGTTGATAAAACCACTGCTGGCTGATTTGGATATCCAGCTCCCTCCTTTTGGAATGTTTAACTGCTTTACCATAAGGGAGAATATTATATAAAAGTAGCCAATTTGAGGGAGAATTAGAATTAATGAGAGCTTTGTGCCTTCTATGATCTATTCTAAAGATCTCTCATTTCATGACTGTTTTTTATACACAAAATTTCATGATTCCTGGCATGGCTAGCTCCCAACTGAGAATAAAAGGAAAGCTTATTAGATTATATATAATATGTTTAATGTTTGTTCTCTCTATGTCAGTCTCTTTCCCTTCCTTCCTCCCTTAGACAATTCGCCCCCTCCACTGTACTTGTGTGTGGAAATAATAACTGACTTTGAGCTTCTTTTTTAGTAGCTTCTGCATTTTATTTTGACACAGGTTTGTTTAGTGAAACTATATGGTCAATTGGATGGTCTAATTTGGCTGAACAATGACAGAAGGGACCCTTTGTCTTCATCTCCACAAGGCTGGAAGCACAGTCCATTTTTCCTGTATATGGGTTCTGCGTATCTGAACTCAGGTCCTCATATGGCACTTTATTAACCAACTTCCTATGTTAGAATCTAAAGACAAGAAATAGGAATGGATGTGGTTCTTCTTTAAAAGTCAATACAAGGAAGAGTATGTATCGTCACTGGAAAAAAGGAAAAGAGAAAAAGAAGGTAACATCACCCACAACTCTGAACAGTACATAATAAGAAATAAAACTATAAGCTGGAGAGATGACTTAGCAATTAAAAGCACAGGCTGTTTTCCCCATAATTTGCAGTTTTATTTTCAGCTTCCACATAGAACTAAAAACTATACTTAATTCCAGTTCCAGGGTATCTGACACTCTCTTCTGGCCCCAAGAAGCAGCAGTCATGAAAATGGTGCACAATCAAAACACCTATGCACAGCAAAAAAAGACAAAGAAATAATAAAGTGTAATAAAACACTAATGGTGTGCTGATATTTTCTGTTGGACAAAACCCATACATATTTGTTTAAATCAAATCCATTAACATTTCTCTCAGAGAAGAATCTTCAGAAGTGCTGTCAGTTTTCACCAAACTTCTACCTTTACAGAGTGGAAAAACAAGCTAGTCAGCAGGAAAGCGTGAATAACACAATGGCGTCTGCTTACGAAGAATGATGTTTGGATTGATTTAATAGACACTGTTGTCAAATGGTATGCAGCCCCTTGCCTGTATCTAAATTTCAAATTGGTCAAAGAGATCATTTTCAATGATTATAAGATTTCCAAAGATTGTTTTAAAATAAATACTGGATCTCACTGTATTCTCACCTGATTCGCTTATACACAGGTGGCATTATACGGTAGTTGATTTAGCTTACTCTATGCGCATGAAAAACTAGTATCCAAATAAAATTCTATTTACATTCTTACAGATAATTGTGGGATTACATATTTAACATGCATGGTCACTCTGGGTGTACTGTGCTTGTTTAGTGTACATATGAAATTCTGGGTGTGCTAACAAGTGGGTCTTGGATATTTTGACCTCTCTTGGGCTCTTTTCCTTCTGTTCATCTGTCTTGTCTAACTTCAGTATGGTAATTTTTGTTTCATCTTATTATATTTTATTTTGCAATTTTTTATGAATGAATGAATAACTGAGTATTAAACTTATCTACTAGGAGAGATATCTGGTGGGAGAGGAAAATCTGTTTATTCTGCAATAGGATTACACTGGGTATATCAACCACTGGACGACAGAGCTCAGGTTTTGGAGTAATTGACCAACAAGTCATGGACTCAAAAGTTTTCTTGTGTGTTTATATATGGATAAAGTTTGTACAGTTTGGTGGTGAGTTTTGTTGTTGCTTCTTTTTCTATTTTCTTTTCCTTTTTGGCTGATGTATTTTGTTTTCTAAGTTTTAGACAGTTTTTTGTACTGTGTTTTTAATTTGTTATGAGAAAAAACTAAAAGTTTGGTGGGATGAGGAAAGAGAATATCTGGATAGAATTGGGAAGGGGAAGAATAGGATCAAAATACATGTAAATTTATGAATTGTTTTAAAAAATAAAAAAATGTATCCCACTGAAACAAAAACAAAGAAAGAAATAATAATTTATATGTTACAAGGGTAAGAGGCCAAATCACAGGAATTTATTTCTACCAAGTTCAATCTAAAGTATTAATAAATAGGTTGGACGTTTCCCTCCAAAGCATGCTACAATTATTTGATAGATAAAACGTGATTTAAAATATTACCTGTATGGTTGGAACATTGTTAGTAATAGAATTGTAGTAGACTATACCCTGCTAGGGCTTTTGGGGCAACAATTCTAAAATAAAAGACAAACATCTACTTGTTAATACTTTTTTTGTCATACCATAGTAAATATTATTACTTTTAAATCTGACATTCCCAAAAATTCAAACTCTGTGAAGTTCCTTTTAAAATTGTATTCCTATTTGTAAAGGAATGATGCTGGTTTCACTGGTTTAACTTCCATGTCAGTAAAGGTGAAAAGTTCTTCTTAAGTGGAAAAAGAGAACTTTCAGAATCACACCAGCAGATCACAAGTAAATCACTACTAACCGTTAAGGCACTCACTCATTGCTCTTTAAATGATGTTGGTTTAGCTAGAGATGAGTTCTGCATTCAGCTTTCATGACATCTTTTGCAGTTGAAAAATAAAGGCTGCAAGTTTCAGCTGAGTCCTTTGTCACAGTATAACACTTGTCTATGTGTTATCAGCACAGAAGCCTGTAGTATCAGCCATTCTTTGAGGTCTCAATAGGTAAGAGCATCTGGCACCCATCTCCCCATAAAACCCTGAAATGGCTTTTGCAGCAGGGGAACTCTCTAGCCTATAGATTTGGCAGAATCCTTTGCAAACATGTGAAAAGAGAAAATACAGTGGATGGTGAGTGAGCCTGGGAGATTATTGTCCTTAACTTATTATTTGTCCCAAAATTATTAAGGATGAAGGAAATCAAATTATATATTATAAGTATAATAAAATTGGTTTAAAAAATTTTCATTGTATTCTGAAAAGAATAAAACATTTTATGAGTACAAAAGTATATAGCACTATAATTGAGAGGCTTCCTCTATAACACGCTTTAAATTCTCTAATAATTTAATATAAGAAAGAAGAGTTATTATAGAAGAAAGAATATATCACTGTATTACATAAGTAATATGTGGCATATATACAAAAGCTGGTCTCACGTATATGTGTATGTATGTATATGTGTGTACATATATAATACTATTATTTTTTTCAAGTGAATCCCTAGAAATCATTAAGAAACTTAAAATCTAAAAGTTATCATAACTTTCTTGAACTTATTAATTTTAACATCTTTTTGGGCAAATCTTTTAACGATATTTATAAATTTTAATTTTATATTAATTACAGTGTATTCATTGTGTATATCAGCTGTAGCCCCCTCCCTCATTCCCTCCCAATCCCACCCCCTTTCCTCACCCCTTCCATGCCTCTCTCTAAGTCTACTGATAGGGGAGGTCCTCCTCACCTACCCTGTGACC
Source organism: Psammomys obesus (assembly GCF_907164565.1). NCBI lineage: Eukaryota > Metazoa > Chordata > Mammalia > Rodentia > Muridae > Psammomys > Psammomys obesus. The sequence goes on along the minus strand of NW_026596147.1, from coordinate 11,735,388 downwards.
CTATCCTATCAGGTCTTATCAGGAATGGCTGCATTGTCTTCCTCTGTGGTCTGGTAAGGCTGCTCCTCCCTCAGGGGGAGGTGATCAAAGAGCCAGCCATTGAGTTCATATCAGAGACAGCCCCTGTTCTCCTTACTAGGGAACCCACTTAGACACTGAGCTGCCATGTGCTACACCTGTTCAGGAGTTCTAGGTTATCTCCATGCACAGTCCTTGGATGGGGTATCAGTTTCAGAAAAGACCCATGGGCCCAGATATTTTGGTTCTGTTGCTCTGATTATAGAACTCAGGTCCATTCCAAGTTTTTCTATCTCCCGCTTCCTTCATAAGATTTCTTGCCCTCTGCCCAAACTTTAGCTATGAGTCTCAACATCTGCTTTGATACCTTGCAAGGCAGAGTCTTAAAGAGGCCCTGTGTGTTAGGCTCCTTTCCTGTTTCCTGTTTTCTCCTTCTTCCAATGTCCATCCCATTTGCCTTTTTGAGTGAGGACTGGTCATCTCACTCAGGGTGTTCCTTCTTGCTTACCTTCTTTAGGTGGACAGATTTTAGTATGTTTATCCTATAATATATGTCTAATATCCACTTGTGAGTGAGTATATACTGTGTGTATGCTTCTGCTTCTGGGATACCTCACTCAGGATGATCATTTCTAGATCCCACCATTTGCCTGGTTTTTTTTTTTTGTTGTTGTTGTTTTGTTTTGTTTTTTAGGAACATGATATCAAAGAGTTATAAAAGGATACCTATTAATGTTATTAAAATAACAGAATACATTCCAAAAATTATAAATAATTTTATCTTGTAGCTCATAATTATGAAAAATGGAATAATATTATAATCACAAACGTAAAATGTATTCTTCACTCCAAAGTGAAGAATTCATAGCTGATGTGGTGTACGTGTGTATGTGTGTGTGTATGTAAATCTGTGAAGCCTAAGCTCATGTATGCTTATGTCCCTGTGTGAAAACCACATGAGAATGTAAGATGTCCTCCTTTATCACTACTCAGCATATTCCATTGTGACAAGGACTCTCACTTAATCTAGAGCTTGTTGTTTTTCAGTTTGCCTGGCTGACCATCACCTCTGATTCTTCTGTCTCAGCAACCAAAACACTGTGTTTACAGCTCCCTGTGGCCATTCCCAATTTCAATAAACTTGGAAATACAAACTCACATCTGAATGCTTGCACAGCAAGCATTGTTGCCTAATGTGTGATTTTCTCAGTACCATTATTAAAGAAGAAATGAGAAAGAAGAGATGAAGAAGAAAAGAAAGGAAGGAAGGAAGGAAGGAAGGAAAGAAAGAAAGAAAGAAAGAAAGAAAGAAAGAAAGAAAGAAAGAAAGAGAAAAAGAACCAACATAAAACACAAGAATGTACTCTGGTGAAATATAAGGTCTCTATCAACTTGAAAGATAACAGAAAGGGGACAAAAATGAGGTTTACTGCCATTTGTTAAAGATGGAATGGATATTTAAAGATTCACTACATTACCAAAGGATAAATCACATTTTAACCTTTCATTAAAATGATTTATAACATTAAGTACTCACACACTCCCATGTAATGAAAACACCAATCAAAATTCAGCAAATTTTCAAAAACTTATTCTGATTTATTGAGTTCTTTTAACCTCATTATTTGTCCTTATTATAATCTCAGGCAAATGACATTTCCTTTCTGCATATTTTCTACAACCTCTATTTCAATTTCATTTTGGTTTTACAGTCTTCTTTCACATTTCTAACAAGACATTTATCCTCAAACAAAAATATTCATTTTGCATACAAATCATTATATATATATATATATATATATATATATATATATATGTAAGTGTAGCACATAATACAAGTCTAACACAATTATAACTATTTTTACTTCTTACCATATTTCCAACTCAATAAAATTGAGAAATGTGTCCAAATTACAAACATTTTAGATTTTAACCAAAATACTAGAACATATAATCAAATAGTATCTATGTATCTTACAGTCATATTAAAAATTAAAGAAAGATATATATATATACAACTATTAAAAAATCTTATAACATGATAACATTAAATATTTATATAACATATATATCATATTAATAAAATAAATATTAATTCTTGTTTTTCTAAATAACTATCATTTAATAGCTCTGTAAAATTATGATTTTATTTTACTGTCTTGTAAATCTAAGTTGACCTATCATTAATTGAAAACTTCATAGAAGAAACGACTTAGGCATGGGAGTTCAGAAATCTGTACTGAATTCCTGTTACTGATGTTTTGTGAAATTTCTCACAGTGGAAGCAGGTGTGTCTCTAATGCTTTATTTTATTTTATTAATTAGAGTTTATTTACTTTTTATCTCAGCTGTAGCTCCCTCTCCCATCCCATCCCAATCCCACATTCCCTTCCTCTTCTTCTCCTATGCCCCTCACCCAGTCCACTGATACAGGTAGACCTCCTTCCCTTTCATCTGACCCTAGTCTATCAGGTCTCATCATGCCAGACTTTTTTGTCTTCCTCTGTGGACTGGCAAGGCTTCTTCTCTCTCAGGTTAATCAAAGAGTCCACAACTAAGTTCATGTCAGAGATGATTCCTATTCCTATTATTGGGGAACCCTCTTGGACACTGAGCTTCCATGGGCTATTTCTGTGGAAGGTCCTAAGTTATCTCCTTGCATGGTCCTTGTTCAGAGTATCAGTCTCAGAAAAGACCCCTGTGCCCAGAATTTTTGTTTCTATTGCTCTCTTTGTGGAGCTCCTGTTCCCTCCAGATCGTTCTGTCTCCCCTTCTTTCATAAGATTCCCTGCACTCTGCCCAAAGTTTGGCTATGAATCTCAGCACATGTTTTGATAATCATACTAAAATCTGTACATCTAAGGAAGCTAATCAAAAGGAGAGCCCTAATAAGATGCTTAATCATCATTCAGAATGGAAATTGAAATGGACATAGGAAGAGGGAGAAAACAGGGAACAGGACAGGAGCCTATCACAGAGGGCCTCTGAAAGTGTCTCTTACTCTTTTGCCTATCCCTGGGAATTTTTTTTTTCCTATTGTCTATCCTCAAAAAATGAGTGTTTTTGCCTTCTCTTATTTCCTCTTGTTTTGTCAAATTTAGCTGTTGTATCCTAGAGGCACTTTCCTTCCTTTCTGAAGGAAAATGAGGGATAGTAGGTTCGGAGGGAGAGGGAGGAATGAACTGGGAGTAGTTGACAGAAAGAAAAAAATTTGCTCAAAGGTGTCTTAGGAAAGAACATTCTAAAAAAAAATGATGACTGACTGGGTAAACTTTTTGCTATGCAATCATGTAATTCTGGACATAAAAGCCAGGTTCCTACGTAAAAGCTCAAAGTTACATCTGTTGTAAAAGTTGAATGAAGAACTATTAAGTGATGTTAAGAAATTGCATACTTTAAGAGGCTTAGACTAATTTGCAAATTAGTGCATGACATAACTTGAATTATTCACATCCCCAGAGATTTACTTATGTAAATATGAAATGATATATGAAACTATTTTTAGGCATCAAGTTTTGTGATAATATTATTGATAATATTATTGTTCTACTTAATAACTAATATCTATCAATTTCTTTGTGGTTATAATAGTAGCATTTATTTAAAACATTTGAAGTCTAGTTTCTTTAAGTACTTTAAGGATCAGAAATATTTTCAACTCATTCAATAAAAGAATTTTTTTTAAATCGAATTATAGATATACTATCTTAGTTGTTTTGGGGTCAACTTTTTCAAAAGTTAAGAGTTATTTATGAAGAAGAACCTGTATTAAGAAAATGCCTTCTCAACACCATCTGTAAGAAAGTCTGTACTACATTTTCTTGAATAATGCTTGATTTGGGTAGGCCCACCCTAAAGATGGCATTACCATCCTTAAGCACATGCTCATGAGCTTTATAAGAAAATAGGCTGAGAAAGCCATGAGTAGCAAGTCAGTGAGCAGCCTTCTTCCATGGTATCTGCATCAATTGCTGGCTCCCATTCATGACCTGACCTCCCTCAATGAATGAGATTGACTAAAAGCTGTAAGATGAAATGAACCCTTTCCTCCTCAAATTGTTTTTGGTCCTGATATTTATCAACTCCATGGAAACCCAACTAAATACAGTCCTTACATTGCTATACTCGATTTTCCAACATCAAACTCAGAGTGAGCAAACAGAAAACAAACAAACAAAAAAAAAATGATAGTTTAAATGCTTAAGGGATATGTCATTTTATATCATCATGGCTAATAATTATTTGTGTTTTTTATCTAATGGGTTCAGATACCCATCTCTCAATGATAATGGTCATGAATAAAACAGGCAATGTCTGAGTTGTACCTAGTTGTGACACCCATGAAACTGAATTCACAAAAGAAAATGAAAGGTTCAAGAGTGGCGGTGATATCTTGTGGTTAACCAACAATTCTTTAATTGGACTTAAAGCTTGCTCAATATGAAGGAATTTGTTTCTGGTATTGTAAACTGTAAACTTAGCCAAATATCCAGGAAAGTTGAAGTCATGGAATCTTGAGGAAAATATGCTACAGCTACTTCTCTATACAAGTATAGCTTATATAGCTTTAACTGTATTCTAAATATTTACCCATATAGCCTACAGAAGAGTGTTGGTCCTACTGCTCATCAAAGAAGCTTCTTTTCTTTTTAATTCTTTATTAAGTACCCTTTATTTACTTTGTATCTCCCCCCCCCCGTGGTTCCCTCCCTCTGCCCATTCCAATCCCTCCTTTCCTCCACCCTCTGCATGCATGCCCCTCTCCAAGTCCACTAATTAGGGAGGTCTTCTTTTCCTTTCTTCTGATCCTAGTCAATTAGGCCTCCTCAGGAGTGGCTGCATTGTCTTCTTCTGTGGCCTGTTAATGCAGCTTCCCCTTCAGAGGGAGGTAATTAAAGAGCAGGCCAATCACTTCACGTCAGAGACAGTCCCTGTTCCTATTACAATGGAACCCACTTGGATATTGAACTGCCATGGGCTACATCTGTGCAGGGGTCTTTAGTTATACCATGCATAGTCCTTGGTTGGAATAGCAGTCTCAGTAAAGACCCCGTGCTCAGATTTTTTGGTTCTGTTGCTCTCCTTATGGAGTTCCTGTCCTCTCCAGAACTTACTGTTTCCCACTTTTTTCAGTACATTTCCTGTACTCTGCCCAAAGGTTGCCCATTAGTCTCAGCATCTGCATTGATAGTCTGCTAGGCAGAGCCTTTCAGAGGTCCTCTGTGGGAGGCTCCTGACTTATTCCCTCTTTTCTCCTTCTTCTGATGTCTAGCCTCTTTGCCTTTCTGGATAGGAATTGAGCATTTTAGCAAGAGTCCTCCCTCTTGATTACTTTCTTTAGGTGTACAGATTTTAGTAGGTTTATCCTATATTGTATGCATATATGAGTGAGTATATACCATGTGCGTCTTTCTGCTTCTGGGATAGCTCACTCAGGATGATCCTTTCCAGATCCCACCATTTACCTGCAAATTTCATGATTTCCTTGTTTTTCATTGCTGAGTAATATTCCATTGTGTAGATGTACCACAATTTCTGCATCCATTCTTTAGTTGAGGGGCATGCAAACAGAATCTTTATAGAAAGACACAACTGGTCAAAACGTAGAAAACAGCTGACTTGGTGTCCTCAATCCTGGTTAAGACTTCTTCTTTTAATTTAATTTTATTTTTATTAATTATCATTTATTCACTTTGTATCCCAGCTGTAGCCCCTCCCTCTCAACCTCATCCTTCCTCCCTCTTCTTCTCCCATGTCCCTTCCCCAGTCCAATGATAGGAGAGGTCTCTATCCTCCCCTTCCATCTGACTTTAGTCTATCAGGTCTCATCAGGACTGGCTTCTTTGTCTTTCTCTATGGACTGGTAAGGCTTCTTCTCCCTAAGGTATAGGTGAGGAAAGAGCCAGTCGATGATTTCATATCAGAGACTGTCCCTGTTCCTATTACTGGGGAATACCCCTGGACACTGAGCTGCCATGGGCTACTCTTGGACACTGAGCTGTCATTGGTATGGGTTATCTCCATGCATGGTCCTTGTTTGGCATATCAGTCTCAGAACGATGCTTCTGCCTAAATCTTAGGAACAGCTTAGAAGAGGTGGAGAAATAGGCTGAGAAAGGATCGGATTGATTTCCAAAGTGGTTGTACACCTTTGCATTCCCACCATCAATGGAGTAGGGTTCCCTTCTTCCACAAAGTTTCCAGCATGTGTTGTCACTTGTGTTTTTCATCTTAGCTATTCTGATTGGTGTAGGAATGGAAACTCAGGTTCATTTTTATTTGCATTTGCCTGGTGACTAAAGATATTGAGCATTTATTTAAGTGTTTCTCCACCATTAGATATTTCTCTGTTGAGAACTCTCTGTTTATCTCTGTACACCATTTTTTAATTGGATTACAAGGTTTGTTGGTGTTTAATTTCTTGAGTTCATTATATATTCTAGATATTAGCCCTCTGTTAGATGTAGGCTTGGTGAAGGTTTTTGTGTGTTTGTTTGTTTGTTTTTTCCGCAGTCTGGAAGCTGTTGTCTTTGGACTGTGATAAAACACCTTATTTTAGAAGATAACACACACATTTAAAGAAATTACTCATTTGTGATATGTTTTGAGTTTATAAATTTCACAATTAAATTGTAACTGAAATCTTCAGCCCTAAATAGACTCAGCAGGTTGCATTTAAATTTATATGTATTTATTAATGTAACAATAAGAATAAAAAAACATGTATGTTCATGTCATTCAGACAACCTTTGTTACTGAAGAAGTTTTATTTCCAAATATGATCAAGAAATTTAGAAACCTATTTAGTATTAATGTTGAACTTATATATTTTGCAATAAAAAGTAATGCATGTAATTGTTATTTGGTTAAACTTTTAATTATTAATTCTTGAAAAATATCTGTATGCTTATAAATTTACCTTAATATCTTCTTTTTTCCTTTATTTTCTTTATTTCTTCCCCCTTCCTCTGCTCCGTTTAGACAATCTTTCAACATACTAAATACTGTTTTCAAAAGCAATAACAAGACTGAAATTTATAAGATTATCCATTCTAATGCTTTCTAAGTTTTAATGATTTACAGAAATTATATTTGTGGTAATTCCCTATAGTTGAATTTGTCTGTCACATGATAATATTTTTAATTTTTTTAATTTTTTACCAATTTTTATTATTTATTACAATTTATTCACTTTGGATCCTGTCCCCTCCCCTGTCTCCTCCCAACCCCTCCCTCTTCTCCCCCTATATTGCTCCGCTACTCCACTGATATTGGAGAAAGTCTGCCCTACTATCTGACTCTAGCCTATAAGGTCTCATCAGGATTGGCTATATTGTCTTCCTCTGTGTCCTGGCAAGGTTGCACCCTCCAAGAGGAGATGATCACAGAACCTGGTCATGAGTTCATGCCAGATAGAGACCCTGCTCCCATTATTAGGGAACCTACTGGGAGGCTGAGTCTATGAGCTACATCAGAGCAGGGATTTTAGGTCCTCTCCATGCATTGTCCTTGGTTGGGTTTTCAGTTTCTTCAGGGTCCCCAGGGCCCAGTATTTGTTTGTTTGTGTGTTTTGTTTTGTCTTTGTTTTGTTTTGGTCTCCTTTTGGAGCTCCTATACCCTCTAGGTCTTTCTATCTCTCCCTTCTTTCATAAATTTTCATGCTCACTGCCCAAAGTTTGGCTATGAGTGTCAGCCACTTCTTCGATACCTTGATCATGAATTTGCAGGCAAATGATGGGAACAAGAAAAGATCATCTTGAGTGAGGTAACCCAGTAGCAGAAAGACACATGGTATATACTCACTCATAAGTGGTTATTAGACATATAATATAGGAAAATATACCAAAAATCTATATTCCTAAAGAAGGTAAACAACAGGAAGGACCCTAGGGAATATGCTTAATCCTCATTCAGAAGGGCAAATGTGATAGACATCAGAAACAGAAGATAGGGAACAGGAAAAAAGCCTACAAAAGACGGCCTCTGAAAGACAGGTTGATATTTTTTGTGTTCATTTATTCTTTGCGACTCACATACCACATACTTTGATCAAAATTTTTCCTGTCTAAATTTCCTATCAGATTTCTATAGCCACTTCTATATCCAACCAATCATATGTTATTTCTTTCAAGAAAACAAAGCAAAACCAAATCAAAAATTAAAATCCAATTTGACTAGATTTATTCCACTTTGATACTTTAAAACTTTGAAATGCCTTGTCACTCTTTTTCTTCTTCCTTGAATTTAAGTACAATGTTCTATACCTGTTTTTGGAGTATTTTCTCTCAACCATTGGTTTAAAATGTTTTGCAGTGCTAATCCTAGAATATACTGTGCACATTTATTTTTGTAATTGACTTCTATAAACACTTCATGTATTACAACTTCAGAATGGTAGGTATATTGTAAAAATATATTTTTGTATAATATACACATGACCTGACAAATAGATAGATAGATAGATAGATAGATAGATAGATAGATAGATATAGATATAGATATGGATATGGATATAGATATGTTATATATGTTTTGTCAGATCACTATCCACTTGTTGAAAACAAATAACAAAGCACCACAAAATCATGTGCAAATACACACACACACACACACACACACACACGCACACAGAATCAATACTGAAAATGGAGGTAAAAATCTCCATGGCTATAATTGCAACCTCAGTGCTCCTAATTTTAAAATCATTTTAAGAAAATTAATCCCATCAACATATTTACTCCTACATTTATCATTGAAGCTCTTCTAGCTTACTATCTTTCTCTCACTTTCCCACTGGAATCATTTTCATTCATTCTCTTTACTTGCTTTACAGCTTCTAGTAACTGAAACTATTGACATACAGGTCATTCAGCTTTTGTTTTTATTTTATTGCATCTTATTTTACTTTCTTTCTATTTTAATTACACGCCTTTATACTTCCAAGTTAACGGTTCTTGTCTTGTTGTTTGTAAAGAAAAGACAGATTTGTGGAAAACTTACCTCTATTTTTCTGTATATTTATTTGTGTGATCTTGTGATGTTTTATTATTCCTTAACAACAAGTGAGTTGTGATCTGACAAAGCATATCTATTTCATTTTATTTATTTTGTATTACTTGTTGCCACTGCTTACTGGATCTTTAGGTTTATGCATTTATCAACTCTGCTCAATTGTTTTCTTAATGTGTCTTGTATGTTCTGCCTGTTCTAAGACTTAAATTTCATGTGTCATGTTGTCCTACAACCATGAAAACCATACACACACACAACACACACAAACACACATACACGAACAGAAAGAGATAGAGAGAAGACAGAGAGAAGCAGACACACAAGACATATGCACACAGATAGAGATCTGATTGATACTTGTCTAGTTTACTAAACTTCCAGTCCATGAAGTATATTATATAAATTTTAGGTACTGTCTGCTATTTACATCATTCTTGTGACCCATTATATTTTAAAAATTAATTTAATTTGTTCATTTTGCATTTTTTCTATTGGTAATAGATTACATTTTTAACCTTTAATTGTATCTAGTAATTTTAAAGTGGATGATGAATATTTTCATTCTTAATTATTCAGTGATGAATTTTGTTGTATCCCACAGTTCTAGATTTTATTCTGACAAAGATATAATCTATGTATCATTTGTGTTGCATATTTTGTCTGTTCTCTATTCATTTATTCTTTTTTCCATTTATTATTATTATTACTTATTAAAGTTTATTCACTTTGTATCCTGGCTGTAGCCCGCTCCCTCATCTCCTCCTGATCCTATCTTTCCTCCCTTCCTCTCCTCCTATGTCCTTCCCCTAGTCCACTGATAGTGAAGGTCCTCCTACCCTACTATCTGACCCTAACCTATCAAATGGATGGAACGAGAAAAGATCATCTTGGGTGAGGTAACCCAGAAGCAGAAAAACACACATGCTATATACTCACCTATAAACGGATATTAACCATATCATATAGGATAAACATGTTAAAATCTATAGTCCTAAAGAAGCTAAACAACAAGGAGGACCCTAGGGAAGATATTCACTCTTTCTTTAGGAAACATGAACACATTTACTTAGCCATTATTCAGAGGTGAGTTATAGTTTACCCTATTCCCTTTTATTATATTTTCATTGAAGTAAATGATGTATTCTGGTCATGGTTTCCCATACTTCAGTTCCTCCCTGATAGCTCAAACTTCCAAACTAACCTAAGTCCACACTATTTCTTTCTCTCTGTCTTTAGAAAAGAAGCTAGCAAACAAAAAGCAAACCAAAATAATAAAAAAGGGAAAAAAGCAGAGAAAGAGTGCGCCTTCTCTCTCTCTCTCTCTCTCTCTCTCTCTCTCTCTCTCACACACACACACACACACACACACACACTTTTTAGTTAAATTGATTATTTCACATTTGGACCACAGTTTCCCCTCTCTCCACTCCTCTCAGTCCTTGTCCCTACCACCTACCCCACTAACCCCTGCCCCCCCCCCAGGGAATGCTCCTTTCCTCTTCAGAAATGGGAGGTCTCTGATGAATATCAGCTAGCTGTGGCATATATAGTTGCAAGAAGACTAGGCTCACTTTCCTTTTTTGAAGAGAAAAGAGGAAGCCCAACAGGGAGAAAGGGTCCCAAATTCAAGCAACTGAGTCTCAGACAGCCCTGCTCCTGCTGGTAGGAGTCCCACATGAAGACCAAGCTACACAACTGTACCATATATGCAGAAGGCTTAGGACAGTCCCACACATTCTCTCTGGTTGCCAGTTCAAGTCAGTCTTTGTGAGCTCCTATGGGTCCAGATTAGATGATTATGTGGGTTTTCTTGTAATGCACTTGAGCCCTCTGCCTCCTTCAATCCTTCCACCCCTTGTTCTACAGGATTCTCCAAGCTCTGCCTAATGTTTGGCTGTAAGATTCAAGAGACACTATTGTTATAGTGTGGCTAATCTGTTGTTTTTACTTAGAAGCCTTCTTTTCTCACCTTACAATCTCTACAGTTCCATGTTGTCCTGAGAACTATCACATCAGCAAGTCATTCTTGATCATATTTAGGGAGCTTAATCTTGGGTGTACAGTGATGGCTGTTTAACTGAAGGCTTGATGACCTTTAATTTTGCTAGTTCTTTTCTCTTCACATACTCTTGCTGTCAGATATCTTACCCCAAATATAACATCTGAAGTGTCTCTTTGAACATCAGTTACAGCTTTTCAACTCAAGAAACTGTCAAAACTCTATTAGCATCTCACTTCCCACATTATACTCAGTAAATGGTCCCCCAGGCACAAGGCAAGCTTTCCTGGGCCTAGTCTCTTTCTATTCCTTCCTTGGGAATCCTAGTCTTCTGGTACCTTGTGTTCAGAGGAAATTGTTGGTTTCTGTATTTTCTCCACATTTCTCAGTGTCTGTAGAAGAATAGGAAAGGGAACATGGGTTCCAAGATGGTGGTGAACAGAGCACACTTTTTTGGAGAGGCAGAGGACATGAATCTCTGAAACTGGTGAGTGGAGAGACAATCGAAACTAGAATTTGCACTTTTGGGCTTTCTAAAAGCAAGGGAACACCACGGAAGCATGGAGTGTTGTAGATTTAGATCGGGCGTGGACTTCTCTGGGAACGAAGTGAGGAGCTTCCCTTGTCCAGGCCTCCCTCCTGCACAGGGAAGCCTGCACACAGCACCAGGTAACTGAACACTGACCAAGACAGCAGAGACAGCGCTCCAGGCCCCTTAGTGAAGTGGATAGCTGTAACCGCCCACTGAACACTACTCCTTGGACACACATCCGAGGAACCCACACCCAAGGCCCGCCTAGTGCCCTCTTGCCAAGCTCCGGAGCAGCGGAGCATCTCCACCCACCCCACCAGACTTGATCCAGCTACAAGAAATGCAGGGAAGCTGACAGCCCTCCGGAAATCCTGCCCCACCAGAGCACACACACCTCTGGAAAACCTGCCCACCTGAGAGCACCCACCACAGGAAATCCCACCCGCCCCTCAGTATGGCACACACCTCCGGAAACCCAGTCACACCAGAGGAACGCATACACCTCTGGAAACCCTTCCACCCTGGAGGAGCACACACATCTCCAAAAACCTCGCCACACCGGAAAGCAACCACTGCCAGCGCCAAAGCGCAGGCCCAACTACAGAGTGCCAACCACAGAGACTCAGATCCACAATACAATCCTTCCTGGATCCCAAAACCGCAAAGCTCAGTGCCTGGGACCCTGAGCAGAGCAGGGCTTCAGGCTTCTCAGCCATGAAGGAGACCTGTAACCGCCCCCTGAACACCACCCCTCAGAGCACTTATCGGGAAGCCCACACTCCGCCTAGGGCCCTCTTGCTGAGCTCCAGACCCTCCCAGCACACCCTCCAACACTAACACCACCAGGCCCCGCCAGAGTGCAGGCACCACTGGAAACCCCACCCTGCCAGAGCCACACCCAAAGAGTGCCAGCCACAGCAACTCAGATTCGAAGTACAGTCCTTCCCAGATCCCAAGTCTGCAAGTCACAGTACTGAGGACACAGGGCTGCACAGCCAGTGATTGTGGGGGCCATCCAACCCCTCAGTTGCAGATAACCAGCTGAATAGTGACCAAAATCTAGCAGACCTGCAAAAAAATAAAAAATAAAAAAATACACACCCTCAATCTTCAACAGCACTTGTGATCCCTTAAGCACCTGCAATACCTTCAGTGCCTGCAAGACACCCCTCTCACACACTGAAGGCCTCTTCATTCTCCAATACCCTGTCCCTTAGGACAAACCTACACGCACAGGCTCAATCACATGCTACCCCCTCATTTGCCCTTCTGTGCCTGTGAACTTTCCTCCTACAGGTGAATCACCAATGCACACACTGAAACCACTGGACCTCTCTCATTTCCCATCCAAGAAATCAACGATGCCATGAAAAGGCAAAATCTAAGATAATCTAATTATATAAGAATAATAGGAATTGACAAAGAAGAGGATTCCAGGCTCCAAGGTCCAGAAAATATTTTCGAGAAAATCATAGAAGGAAATTTTCCCAACCTAAAGAAAGAGATGTCCACAAACATACAAGAGGCCTAAAGAACCCCAAATATAGACCAGAAAAGAAACTCTTCATGCCACATCATAGTCAAAACACTTAATCCACAGAACAAAGAAGAGATACTAAAAGCAGCAAGGGAAAAAGGTCAAGTAACATATAAAGGTAGACCTACCAGAATCACACCATACTTCTCATCAGAAACTATGAAAGCCAGAAGGGCCTGCGCAGATATGCTGGCTAAGGGACCACAGATGTCAACCTAGACTCCTACACCCTGCAAAGATTTCAATCAACATAGATGGAGAAAACAAAATATTCCATGACAAAACTAAATGTAAGCAATATTTGAACAGCAAACCAGCCCTAAAGAAGATACTAGAAGGAAAATTCCAATTCAGTGCAAGAACTACACCTAAGAAAACATAGGTTATAGATATTTTCTCAACAAAAATCAAAAGAAAACAAGCAATGAATCACAGTAATACCAGCAACTCCACAATAATAGGAAATAACATTCAATGGTAATTATTATTTATCAACATCAATGGACTCAACTCTCCAATAAAAAGACACAGACTAACAGAATGGGTGTGGAAACAGGATCCAACATTCTGCTGCATCCAAGAAACACACCTACACAATAAAGATAAACAATACCTCACAGTAAAAGGCTGGAAAAGAGTTTTTCAAGCAAAACAACCCAAAAAACAAGCAGGAGTGACTATCTAATATCTAATAAAATAGACTTTCAACCAAAACTAATAAAAAAAGATGTAGAGGGGCACTACATTTTCATCAAAGGAAAAATCCACCAAGAAGATGTCACAGATCTAAACATCTATGCCCCAAATACAAGAGCACCTACATTCGTAAAAATGAAACATTATTAAAGCTTAAATCACATATAGACCCCAACACCTTTATAGTGGGAAACTTCAACACACCACTATCAACAAGGGACAGATCATCTAGACAGAAGCCAAACAGGGAAATAAAGGCACTTACAAATGTTCTAATTCAAATGGACCTAAGAGATGTGTACAGGACTTTTCACCCAAATTCAAAAGAGTATACCTTCTTTTCAGCACCTCATGGAACCTTCTCCAAAGTAGACCATATAGTTGGTCACAAAGCAAGCCTCAACAGATACAAGAAGATTGAAATAATCCCCTTTATACTATCTGACCACCATGGGCTAAAGCTGGACCTCAACAACAATGGAAATAGCAAAAAGCCTATACGCACATGGAAACTTAACAACTTACTCCTCAATGACAGCTGGGTTAAGGATGAAATAACGAAAGAAATTAAAGACATCCTAGAATTCAATGAAAAGGAACGCACAACATACCCATATTGATGGGACACAATGATAGCAGTGCTTAGAGGAAAACTCATACCACTAAGTGCCTTCAAGAAGAAATTTGTAACATCTCATACAAACAAATTAATGGCACAACTGAAAGCCCTAGAAAAAAAGAAGCAGAGGAGCAGACAGATGGAAATAATCAAACTCAGGGCTGAAATCAACCGATTAGAAACAAATAAAACAATTCAAAGAATTAATGAAACCAAGAGATGGTTCTTTAGAAAATTAACAAGATAAACAAAACCTTAGCCAAACTAACTAAAAGGCAGAAAGAAACTATCCAAATCAGCAAAATCAGAAATGAAAAGGGGGACATAACTACAGACACTGAGGAAATCCAGACAATCATTAGGTCTTATTACAAAAGCTTATATGCCACAAAATTCAAAAATCTAAAAGAAATGGACAATTTTCTAGATAGAGTCCATCTATCAAAATTAAATTAAGATCAGGTAGAAAGATTGAATAGTCCTATTTCCCCCAAGGAAATAGAAGCAGTCATCAACAGTCTCCCTACCAAAAAAAAAAGCCCAGGGCCAGATGGATTCATTGCAGAATTCTACCAGACATTCAAAGAACTGCTAACTCCAATTCTCTCCAAAATATACCACAAAATACAAACAGAAGGAACATTACAAACCCATTCTATGAAGCGACAGTCACCCTGATAACTAAACCACACAAAGACCCCCCCCAACAAAGAGAGAACTTCAGACCTATCTCTGTTATGAACATTGATGCAAAAAATACTCAATAAAATCCTTGCAAACTGAAACCAAGAACACATCAAAGATATCATCCACCATGACCAAGTAGGCTTCATCCCAGGCATGCAAGGGTGGTTCAATATATGGAAATCCATCAATGTAATCCACCATATAAACAATCTAAAGGAGAAAAACCACATGATCATCTCCTTAGATGCTGAAAAAGCATTTGACAAAATCCAACACCCATTCTTGTTTAGAGAGATCAGGGATACAAGGCACATAACTAAACATAGTAAAGGCAATATGCAGCAAGCCTATAGCCAACATCAAACTCAATGGAGAGAAACATAAAGGAATCCCAATGAAATCAGGAACAAGGCAAGGTTGTCCACTCTCCCCATATCTCTTCAACATAGTACTTGGAGTCCTAGCTAGTCACGTAAAGGAGATCAAGGAGATACAAATTGGAAAGGAAGAAGTCAAAGTTTCACTATTCGCAGATGATATGATAGTATACCTGAGCAACCCTAAAAACTCAACCAGAGAACTCCTTCAGTTGATAAACACCTTCAGCAAAGTGGCTGGATACATTAATTCAAAAAAATCAGAAGCCTTCCTGTATACCAAAGACAAAAGGGCCAAGAAAAAAATCAGGGAAACAACACCCTTCATAATAGCCACTAATAACATAAAGTACTTTGAGGTGGCTATAACCAAACAGGTGAAAGACGTGTTTGAAAAAAACTTCAAGTCTCTGAAGAAAGAAATCGAAGAAGATATCAGAAGATGGAAAGGTCTCCCGTGCTCATGGATCGGTAGGATTAACATAGTGAAAATGGCCATCCTGCCAAAAGCAATCTACAGATTCAATGCAATTCCCATAAAAATACCAACAACATTCTTTACAGACATTGAAAGAAAAATTCTCGACTTCATATGGAAAAACAAAGAACCAAGAATTTCCAAAATAATCCTGTACAACAACAGATCATCTGGAGGTATTTCCATCCCTGATCTCAAGTTGTACTACAGAGTAATAGTAATAAAAACTGCTTGATACTGGCATAGAAACAGAAGGGTGGATCAATGGAACCAAATAGAAGACCCAGAAATAAACCCACACACCTATGAATACTTGATTTTTAACAAAGAAGCCAAAACCATTCAATGGAAAAAAGACAGCATCTTCAACAAATGGTGCTGGTCCAACTGGATGTCTACATGCAGAAAAATGAAAATAGATACATATTTATCAGCCTTCACAAAACTAAAGTCAAAGTGGATCAAAGCCTGCAACATAAAACCAGATACACTAAATCGGTTGGAAGGAAAATAGGGAAGGTCCTAGAACTCATTGGTACAGGAGACAACTTCCTGAACAGAACACCATCAGCACAGGCTCTAAGACCAAAAATCAATAAATGGGACCTCATGAAACTGAAAGTCTTTTGTAAAACAAAGGATACTATCATCAGAACAAAACACAGCCTACAAATTGGGAAAGGATCTTCTCCAACCGAACATCTGACAGAGGACTGATATCTGGAATATATAAAGAACTATAGAAGTTAAAGGCAATAATTCAATCAACCCAATTAAAAAATCTGGTATGGAGCTAAACAGAGAATTCTCTGTAGAAGAATATAGAATGGCAGAGAAACACATAAGGAGATGTTCAACATACCTAGCCATTAAAGAGGTGCAAATCAAAATGACCCTGAGATTTCACCTTACACCCATCAGAATGGCTAAGATCAAAAAGTCAAGAGACAATGTATTCTATAGAGGTTGTGGAGAAAGGGAAACCCTCCTCCATTGCTGGTGGGAATGTAAACTGGTAAAACCACTATGGAAATCAATCTGGCACTTTCTCAAACAATTAGGAATAGTGCTACCTCAAGATCCAGCTATACCACTCCTAGGCATATATCCAGAAGCTGTTCAAGTACACAACAAGGACATTTGCTCAACCATGTTGGTAGAAGCTTTATTCATAATAGCCAGAAGCTGGAAACAACCCAGATGTCCCTCAACGGAGGAATGGATAAAGAAATTGTGGTACATTTACACAATGGTACATTTACCACTCAGTAATTAAAAGCAAGGAAATCATGAATTTGGCAGGCAAATGGTGGGCTCTAGAAAAAAAAAATCATCCTGAGTGTGGTATCCCAAAAGCAGAAAGACACACGTGGTATATACTCATTTATAAGTGGGTATTAGACCTATAAGATAGGATAAACATACTTAAATATGTACACCAAAGAAGATAAACAAGAAAGAGGACGAGGGGTAAGATGATAAATTCTCATCTAAAAAGACAAAAGGGATGGACTTTGGAAGTAGGAGAAAACAAGTAACAGGACAGTAGCCTACCACAGAAGGCACCTGAAAGACTACTTAGCAGTGTATCAAAGCAGATGCTGAGACCCATAACCAAGCCTTTGGCAGAGTGTAGGTAATCATATGCAGGTAGGAGGATTAGTATAACCTAGAGGGGACAGGGAGCCCCACAAGTTCCAAATATATCTGGGCACAGGGATCTTCTTTGAGACTGTTTATCCAACCAAGGACTATTCATGGATATAACCTACAACCCCTGCTCAGACATAGCCCATGGTAGGTCAGTATCCAAGAGAGTTCTCTTGTAAGGGGGACAGGATTTGTTTATGAAATGAACTCAATGTTTGGCTCATTGAGCTTCCCCTCCCCCCTGTTGGAGGACCAGCCATGCTAGGATAAAGATAAGGACATTGCAACCATCCTGAAGATACCTGATAAGCTAGGGCTAGATGGAAGGAGAGGAGGACACCCCCGCTCAGTGGACTCAGAAGGGGGCAGGGAGGAGATGAAGGAGGGAGGGGAGGACTGAGAGGGAAAGAGGGAGAGGACTACAGCTGAGATACAAGTGAATGCATAAAATTATTTTAAAATTAAAAAATATTAAAAATAAGGAAAGGAACATTTCCAAAACACTCATCAAGTTTGATATTATTTACATAAATAATTCTGGAAATCCATATACATTTTGAAGAAAGTGTATTTTTAAGTAAACATATTATTTATTCTTTAATTTCATGTTAAACATAATGGTTTATTAATTATTTATTATAATTGTATATTCATATTATATATTGTTTTCTATAATAAAATGTATTACTAAATTAGTAAAAATAAATATAATTAAGTAATTATACACATTTATATTTTTTAATTATTTTTCTTGATTATAGTTTATTCATTTTATGTCTGTAGCCCACTCCAATGTCCCCTCTCAATCTCATTCTCCCTCCCATAACTCACCCATGCCCCTCTCCTAGTCCACTGATAGGGCAGGTCCACCTACCTTTCTATGTAATACTAGTCCCTCAAGTCTCATCAGGATGGGCTGCATTGTCTTCCTCTGTGGCCTGGTAAGGCTGTACCCTCCTGAGGGGGAGGTGATCAAAGAGCAGGCCACTGATTTCATGTCAGAGACAGTCCCTAGTCCCATTAATAGGGAACCCACTTGGACACGAACTGCCATGGGCTACATCTGTGCAGAGGTTCTAGGTTATTTCCATAAATGGTCCTTAGTTGGAGCATCAGTCTCAGAAAACACAACTGTGTCCAGATATTTTGCTTCTGTTGCTCTCCTTGTGGAACTCCTGTCCCCTCCCCCCCTTTCATAATATTCCTTGTACTCTGCCCTAAGTTTGGCTATGTGTTTCAGCCTCTGCTTTGATACCATGCAGGTTAGAGTCTTTCAGAGGCCCTCAGTGGTAGGCTCCTGCCCTGTTCCCTGTTTTCTCCCTCTTCTGGTGTCTGTTCCATTTGCCTTTATCAGTGAGGATTAATCCTCTTACCCAGGGCCCTCCTTCTTGGTGAGCTTCTTTACATGTACAGATTTTACTGTTTATCCTAACTTATAGGTCTAGTGCCCACTTATAAGTGAGTATATACCATGTGTGTCTTTTTGCTTCTGAGATATCACAATCAGAATGATCTTTTCTAGATCCCACCATTTCCCTGCACATTTCATGATTTCCTTGTTTTTAATTGCTGAGTAGTATTCCATTGTGTAAATGTATCACATTTTCTGTATCCACTTCTTCATCTGAGGGCCATCTGGGATGTTTCCAACCTCTGGCTATTACAAATAAAGCTGCTACAAACATGGTTGAGCACATGTCCTTGTTGTGTACTTGAACAAATTTTGGATATATGCCTAAGAGTGGTATAGCCAGATCTTGAGGAAGCACTATTGCTAATTGTCTGAGAAAGTGCCAGACTGATTTCTAAAATGGTTTTATAAGTTTACATTCCCACCAGCAATGGAAGAGAGTTCCCCGTTCTACACATTCTCTCCAGCATGTGTTGTCTTAGGCATTCTGATGGGAAGAGGGAGAAATCTCAGGGTAGTTTTGATTTTCATGTCTCTGATGGCTAAGGACTTTGATCATTTCTTTAACTGTTTCTCTGCCATTCTATATTCCTGTACAGAGAATTCTCTGTTTAGCTTTGTACCCCATTTTTTAATTGTAATGCTTGATTTGTTGCTGTTTAACTTCTTGAGTTCATTATATATTATGGATATTAGCCCTCTGTCAGATATAGGGTTGTGGATGATCCTATCCCAATCTGTAGGCTGTCTTTTGATTCTGATGACAGTGTCCTTTGCTTTACAGAAGCTTTGCAGTTTCATGAGATCCCATGTATTGATTGTTTATCTAAGAGCCTGGGCTATTGGTATTCTGTTCAGGAAGTTTTCTTCTGTGTTAAGGAGTTCAAAGCTCTTCCCCAATTTTTCTTCTAACAAGTTTAGTGTGTGTGATTTTATATTGAGGTATTTGATCCACTTGGACTTTAGTTTTTTGCAGATTGATAAGTATGGATCTATTTGGATTTTTGTACAGGTAGATATCCAGTTAGACCAGAACCATTTGTTGAAGGTGCTATGTTTTTTCCATTGTATGGTTTTGGCATCTTTGTCAAAAGCCAGGTGTCCATAAGTGTGTGGATTTATTTCTGGGTCTTCTATTTGGTTCCATTGATCCATCATTCTGTTTCTATGTCAGTATCATGCAGTTTTTACTACTATTGCTCTGTTGTACAGCTTGAAATCAAGGATGGAGATACCTCCAGAAAATCTTTTATTATAGAGGATTGTTTTAGCTATTCTGGGTTTCTTGTTTTTCCATATGAAGTTGAGAATTTTTCTTTCAAGGTCTGTAAAGATCTGTGTTGGTAATTTGATGAGAATTGCATTAAATCTGTAGATTGTTTTTGGTAAGACAGTCATTTTTACTATGTTAATACTGCCAAACATGAGCATGGGAGAACATTCCATATTTTGATATCTTCTTCAATTTCTTTCTTCAGAGACATGAAGTTTGTTTTTTGTTTTGTTTTTGTTTTGTTTTGTTTTGTTTTGTTTTCAGCAGGTCTTTCATTTGATTGGTTAGAGTCATACCAAGGTACTGTATGTTATTAGTGGACACTGTGAATAGTGTAGTTTCCCTTCTTTCTATTTCAGCTCTTTTTTCTTTCATATACAAGAGAGCTACTATTTTTTTTTTTAGTTATTTTTGTATACAGCCACTTTGCTGAAGGTGTTTTTTTTTTTTTCCAGGTCTTTTTTTTTTTTTGAAATTTTTTTTCTTTATTAATTACACGTTATTCACTTTGTATCCTCTCCATGGTTCCCTCCTTCCTCCAGTCCCAATCCCTCCCTTCCTCCACTCTCTGCATGCATGCCCCTCCCCACATCCAATGATAGGGGAGGACTTCTTTTCCTTCCTTCTGCTCCTAGTCAATTAGGTCTCATCAGGAATCCCTGCCTTGTCGTAATCTGTGGCCTGGTAATGCTGCTTCCCCCTAAAGGGGAGGTAATTAAAGAGCAATCCAATCAGTTCATGTCAGAGACAGTCTCTGTTCTTATTACAATGGAACCCACTTGGAAACTGAACTTCCATGGGCTACATCTGTCCAGGGGTCTTAGGTTATTTCCATGCCTAGTTCTTGGTTGGAATATCAGTCTCAGAAAAGACCCCTGTGCTCAAATTTTTTGGTTCTGTTGCTCTCCTTGTGGAGTTCATGTCCTCTCCAGATCTTAATGTTTCCAACTTCTTTCATAAGATTCCCTGCACTCTGCCCAAAGGTTGCCCATAAGTCTCAGCATCTGCATTGGTAGTCTGCAGGGCAGAGCCTTTCAGAGGCTCTTTGTGGCAGGCTCCTGACTTATTCCCTCTTTTCTCCTTCTTCTGTATCCATTCTCTTTGCCTTTCTGGATAGGAATTGAGCATTTTAGCAGGAGTCCTCCCTCTTGATTAGTTTCTTTAGGTGTACAGATTTTAGTAGGTTTATCCTATATTATATGTCTATATGAGTGAGTATATACCATGTGCATCTTTCTGCTTTTGGGATAGCTCACTCAGGATGATCTTTTCCAGATCCCACCATTTATCTGCAAATTTCATGATTTCCTTGTTTTTTATTGCTGAGTAATATTCCATTGTTTAGATGTACCACAATTTCTTCAACCATTCTTCAGTTGAGGGGCATCTGGGATGTTTCCAGCTTCTGGCTATTACAAATAAGGCTGCTACAAACATGGTTAAGCAAAAATGTCCTTATTCTGTACTTGAAACTATTTTGGGTATATGCCTAGGAGTGGTATAGCTGGATCTTGAGGAAGCGCTATTCCTAGTTGGCTGAGAAAGCGCCAGTTTGCTTTCCAGAGTGGTTGTACAAGTTTACATTCCCATCAGCAGTGGAGGAGGGTTCCCCTTTCTCCACAACCTCTCCAGCATGTGTTGTCTTTTGAGTTTTTTATCTTAGCCATTCTGATGGGTATAAGGTGAAATCTTAGGGTAGGTACTGGTATAGAAACAGACTGGTGGATCAATGGAATCGAATAGAAGACCCTGACATACATCCACACACATATGGACACCTGTTTTTTGAAAAAGATGCCAAATCCATTCAATGGAGAAAAGAAAGCATCTTCAACAAATGGTGCTGGTCTAACTAGAAGTCTACATGTAGAAAAATGCAAATAGATCCATACTTATCACCCTGCACAAAACTAAAGTCCAAGTCGATCAAAGACCTCAACATAAAACTAGACACAGTAAACCGCTTAGAAGAAAAAGTGGGGAATACCCTTGAACTCATTGGCATAGGAGACAACTTCCTGAAAAGAACACCAACAGCACAGGCTCTAAAAGCAACAATCAATAAATGGGACCTCATGAAACTGAAAAGCTTCTGTAAAGCAAAGGACACTGTCCTCAGAACAAAATGACAGCCTACAGATTGGGAAAAGATCTTCATCAACCCTATATCTGACAGAGGGCTAATATCCAGTATATATAAAGAACTAAAGAAGTTAAACAGCAAAAAATCAAGTAACCCAATTAAAAAATGGGGTACAGAGCTAAATAGAGAATTCTCTACAGAGGAATATCGAATGGCAGAGAAACACTTAAAAAAACTCTCAACCTCATTAGCCATCAGGGAAATGCTGAAGGTGTTTATCTGCTTTAGGAGTTTCCTGATAGAATATTTGGAGTCACTCAAGTATACTATCATATCATCTGCAAATAGTGATACTTCTACTTCTTCCTTTCCGATTTGCATCCCCTTGATATAAGTATTTGTATCATTGCTTTAACAAGGACTTCAAGAACTATGTTGAAGAGATAAGAGAACAGGCAGCCTTCCCTTGTCCTTGATTTCAGTGGGATTGCTTTAAGTTTCTCTCTGTTCAGTTTGATGTTAGCTATAGGTTTGCTGTATATCGCCTTTACTATGTTTAGGTAAGTACCTTGTATCCCTGATCGCTCCAAAACTTTAAACATGAATGGGGGTTTGATTTTGCCACATGATTTTTCGGTACCTAAGGATATGATCATGTGGTTGTTTTCCTTCAATTTGTTCATATTGATGGATTTCTGTATATTGAACCACCCCTGCATGCCTGGAATGACATTTTTGATGTGTTCTTGGATTCGGTTTGTGAGTATTTTGTTGAATATTTTTGCATCAATGTTCATAAGGGAGATTGGCCTGAAATTCTCATTCTTGGTTGGGTATTTGTGAGATTGGGTACCAAGGTGACTGCGGTTTCATAGAAGGAGTTTGGTAGTGTTCCTTCTGTTTCTGTTTTGTTGAATAGTTTGAAGAGAATTGGAGTTAGATCTTCCTTGTAGGTCTGGTAGTCTCTGTTAAGTAGTCAGGTATGATTCTGATGGGTTAGCTATTACATGTTACTTGGCCTTTTTTCCTTGCACCTTTTAGTATTTTTTTCATTGTTCTGTATTCTGTATACTTCCTGTTTTGAATATCATGTGGCAGGATGATTTTCTTTTCTATTCTAATTCATCATGTGTTCTGTAGGCCTTTTTTATGCTTATAGTTCTCTCCTTTAAATTGGGGACATTTTCTTCTACCATTTTGTTAATATATTTTCTGGACCTTGGGGACAGGGATCTTCTTTTTCCTCTATTCCTATTATTCTTAGATTTTTGTCTTTTCATGTTGTCTTGGATTTCTTGTATAGGTTGTGTCAGGAATTTTTAGATTTATCATTTTCTTTGATGGATATATCAATTTCTTTCATTGTATCTTCCATACCTGAGATTCTTTCTTCCATCTCCTGTAGTGTGTTGGTTATGCTTACCTCTGTAGTTTCAATTTTCTCCCTTAAGCTCTTCCTCTCTATGATTTTCTCCATGTGTGTTGTCTTTAATTTTTCCAATTCTATCTTCAGATCTTGAGCCATTTTGTTAGTTTCTTTCACCTGTCTGACTGTGTTTTCCTTCAATTCATTCACCTGTTTTTTTTTACATTCCTTTGTTTCTTTTATTTCTTTCACTGCTTTAATAATTTCCTCTCTGAAAGCTACAAATTGGCTGCATCTTCCTGTATTTCTTGTGGTTGGCCATAATCTGTTTGACTTTATCTTCCTCTATTTTTTTTTACACATTTTATTTGTTTCCTCTGTTATCCTCTTCATAAGCATAGATGTAAGGTCATCTTCTTGAATTTCACTTATGTTAGGGTGTCCAGGGCTACTTTCCCCTGGATAACTGGGTTCT
Organism: Psammomys obesus; assembly: GCF_907164565.1. Lineage (NCBI taxonomy): Eukaryota > Metazoa > Chordata > Mammalia > Rodentia > Muridae > Psammomys > Psammomys obesus. Next base: position 11,711,175 of record NW_026596147.1, on the reverse strand, counting down.
GGAGATGCCAGATTGCTTTGCCTTTTGTTGGTTGTGCTTTTACACTTGCCTCTACCTATCTGGATCTGTCAGGTAATGGCTGTTACTTTCTGGTGCCTGCTGGAATCCTAGGGTGGGGAGAATCCCCTTGATTGTGTTCTGAGGGGGCCTCCTCAGCTTTTTGGGTATAGTCAACCAAATTATCAGTAGTTAACACAGCTTACCACAGGTGTATGCACCTGAGTGGTAACTGTGGTCATTGGTAGTCAGGGGGGCTGTCCTCTCACAAGGAGAAGTCCTGGAGACAACTGCATTGCCACTAGGTTTCTTGCTCTGAATTTAGGGAGCTACTGCTGCTGCTCTTACACTGTGATTGTTGGGTGCAGCTCACTTGAAGAACCAAGGAGCCCCGCCGTTTTGTCACTTTAGCTAGGGAAAGCTGGTTGTACCTTGGAGCAGTATCTGGGGGCTGATTCAGTGCTCTCAGGCTTCTGTAGGTCTAAGGTTAGAGCTCTATGCCCCAGTACCCAAGAGGTAATCAGTGGCAGGTGAGCACAGCACTCACACATGCAGCAGGAAGCTAGAGCCTGGAGCCTGTGGGAACCCACAAACTTTTCAAGAGGTGGGTGACCTGAGGTTGGACCTGATGTTTACCTGCACTACAGGAAGACCCAGTCTGTGGTGTTTTGTGGTCCACACTTCCATCTGGGATGGCGAGTAGAGCATGGAAGCACAGGAGAATGGCCCTGCTGCTGCTGGCGACTGGTGCCCACAGGAATCCAAGAACTTTTGGGAGAACATTTCAGGGGGCAGGAGAGGAGTTGGCTGAGTGCCCTGAAGTTGGACCTGCTGTTTCCCTCACTGTGGTGTTTACTTCCAACAGAGAAACCCAGTCTCTGGTGCCCTGGGGACCACAGTTCTGTCTGGGATGGTGAGTCAGGCACTCAGGCAGGTCTCTGGTCTGGTGTCTGAGTGGTCTCCTGACCCCATGTCTTTTTTCAGGGATTGTCTAGGTGACCTAAGGTCATTTCCAATTGCTTCCTTCACTATGTAATTTTCTCTCAACTGGAAATCCCACTCTCTAATGTTGTGGTGCCCACAGTTCGTTCTGGGATGGTGATCAAAACAAGCAGGCATATAGCTCTGTGCTGGCTACTGAGCACCTGCAGGACCCAGGAACTCTTCCGGGATTTAACTGGGTGACCTGAGAATGGACCAAATTGATTCCCATACAGTGTGGTTTTCTGTCACATGGGAAACACAGTCACTGTTGTTTTAGGACCCAGAGTTCATTCTGTTGGTCACCTTGCAGTTACTCTGTTCTGCTGGTCAGACACAGTGCCCTCCCAAAGCCATCAACTTGGATCACCCCTGTGAGTTAATCCACATATATGTTTAGCTGTGCCTTTTTTCCCTTATTTAAAGAAAAACATTAGTATAGGCCCAATGTTTGTTGCTAAAGTAGGAGGTTTTTCAAATGCAAAAAAAAAAAAAAAAAAAAAAAAAATTCCTCTGTTCTCTGAGTTAGTGAAATATTTTGCAAACATAAGAAAACTCCATCACTTTTGCTTTTTAGTAAACCAAAGTATGGAAAACAGCTCTTGTGTGTATCTGTGGGTATACACGTTTGTTCATTCATTACAAGTTTGACAGCTTCTCTTGGAGTGAAAATTTTTTGTTGTCTATTGCTCCCAAGATCCACAGATGTTAATGGTGGAGCAGGGAAGGCAGATCATCTGACTTAAGGGTTTCTTTTTTTTTTTTTAAGTTTGGGAATCATGTTTGTGCAGAATAGTTTTAAGTAAGGCTTAGAGATGTGTTTTCTTATTCCAGAAACAAAAAAATAAAAAATAAAAAATAAAAAAATAAAAATGACATCAGAGCTTACTTGCTCCTCATTATGCAGTCAAACCACAATAGAAGGCCAGAGCTCAATATGTGGAAGAAACAATAGAAAATAAACAGCTGTAAAGGTTTTTGGTCTCCACAAAATTTTGCTAGTTTTAACTTGAGATTCTTTTTTTTTTTCTCATATAACAATATACTGAAAAATGAGTTGCATACCTCATTTTTCTATAGTTACTCCAATTAAATGTGGACAGATCAGGAATAGCTTGCCCTAAAAAATAAAGAACAGTATTCTCAAAATACACAAAAACTGATTAAAGCACATTGAACATCAATTTTAACTTCTTTTTATCAGCAACTTTTAGACTCTTTCTTGTGATCTAACTACATTATAGATCAGAATCATAAGTTCCTTGTGAAATGAGTAGAATTCACCATGTTTCTCTAAATAAAGAGACCACATTTCTTCTGAAAACATTGTTCTTCATGAAAATGACAAGGGTCTGTTACACAAAAAAAAGACTTAAGGGCAGAAGAGCCAATATATTTCCCACTTGAGGCAACATTGTATTATTTATTATTTCTGTCTGTTTTCTAAGACAAAGATGGTAGACACAGAAAACAAATGTAAAAAATCAGAAATAAAAAAGTCACTGAACTTGTCATATTGGTCATTATAGTTCAGTTTTCTCTTGTGTAAAGAGAAAGTACAGTAATATAAAGACAACCAAGACAACCTTATATTCTAGCAATGCATATTCAAGGTATCAAGGAGAATACAACTTGTCATTTAGCTGAAAGGAGGGTGTCTTTTCTCAATATTACTTCATATTTAAATATTCAATTCTCTCACTATAAGTAACACAAACAGCAAAGTAATATTATTAATGCACGGAGAGAACCTAAAACCCTGGCTCAGATGTAGCCCATAGACTCAGTATCCAAGTGGGGTCCGTAGTAAGGAGAGCAGGGACTGTCTCTGACATGAACTCAGTATCAGGCTCTCTGATCACCTCCTCCTGGGGGGTGCAGCATTGCCAGTCAACAGAGAAAGACAATGCAGCCAGTCGTGATGAGACCGGATAGGGTCATATAGAAAGGGAGGAAGACCTCCCATGTCAGTGGACTAAGGGAGGTATGTAGGGGGAGAAGAAGAAAGGTAGGCAGGATTGGGAGGAGATTGAGGAGGGGGCTACAGCCAGGTTACAAATTGAATAAATTGTGATAAATGATAATAAAAGTAAAAAGGAAATCTACTTACAAATCATCCATGAAAACTTTCCTTCTATTTAATGGTATCTTTTCATATGGTAACACTGTGCTCAGAGGTTTCATGTATGTTATGAAAGATGAGGTTTTCTGAGTATGGTGGCATGTGGCTGTCCTTCAACTCTTTAGGATGAAACAGAAGGATCATGACTTTGATGTTGTCTTGAGCCAAATAGTAAACACTGCTAGATGAAAAAGAGGAGAGAGAAGAGGGGGAAGGAAGAGAAGTGAGAGGAAGAGAAAAAAGAAAAAGAAATCAAGAGGAGAGAGGAGAATGGAAAACTAAATTCAAACTAAAGAAACAAATCAGTGAACAAATAACAAATGCAGCCTTGTTGTTTTAAGAATGCATACATATATGTATATATAAACACATATGTATATATTCTTAAAGCACATAATACACAAACACACACGCATATTACCAGCGGACTGCTTATTTGACTGACCATATTTCCTCCAATACTAGTGCTTCATGACTATTGTTTGTGTAGGAGAGAAGGACTGTCCAAGGTCAGTCCTAAGATGATGTCTGAGCATCCAAAACTACAAATAATCTTGTTCCTGATGCAACACAATGTAATGAAATTTGTCTCGTGGGCTGCTTTCTTCTAAGAGCTACATGCTATGATACATATATCAGTAATAGGAAGGATTACTATTCAGTAACTGTATGAGAGACATTGTGCTGAGTTCATAATAGTTACCCTTAATTAATGCTCATAACAACCTATTGACTTTGGCATTGTCGCCACATCATTTTAATTCCCTCATATTACACAGATGAGTATTGGGAAGTATGGAACGCCAATGCAGAGTCTAAAACCCAGCCTCTTACCTAATCTTTCTTATTTCTTCACAGTGTAACACAACTTGTGCAAATAATATGAACTAACTGTTAATAACTGCTGTATATAGTATATTTCATATATATAGTTTTATATATATAACTTTATAATATGTTTTTTAAAATATTTTATGGAGATGCCACATTTTAGAGTAAAAAATCCTCTTTTTCATCAATAAAATAAATCTAGTCATTCTATTGGCAAAACATTTTATTTTAAATATGCCTTGATTACATTTTAATCCCCATCCAAAAATGAATGAATGGATGTGTTGGCCCAGTTATCTGAAACTTTCTAAATGGCTACTTAACATTTCCAAGAACTTTAGCCATGAACAGGGTACTTCAGGATGCTTTACAGAATTCTATTACTGAAATGCTTTTAGGGTGTAGTGAGGTTGCTTGTCGTTCTTTCATTTTGCACTTCTGAAAAAGAAAGATAAATAATTCTTAGCTGAATTCTGGAGGCAGCTCACAAGAAGTAAATAAAAGATTCTGCACATTCATAGAATTTTTGAGTTTTTCCCGAGTCCCAGAGCTCCTTTAGGCTCTTGGGATTCCCGCTTCCTGTAGATACATATTTATTCAGTGTTTTTCTTTGTGGATTCCAATGGTACCAAACAAATCTTTCAGGAATCAGACAAAGAACAGTACAGATCCTCTAACCACTTCTATGTCTTTTATAGATTCTTTCAAAAACACACACTTCTAATTTAATATTTTTGTGACATCCATTTAACTTTTCTTAAATTGTATGATTATGCATTTGTGTATGTGTGTGTGTGTGTGTTTGTGTTCATAAACTATGTAGCTTTCTGAAGCTCTAGAAAAGAAAATCAAATCACCAGGTTTATGCCTTTAACCACTGAAACATCTTGTCTTTCTCAATATTTACTTTGTTTGGTTCTAACAGCCCAACGTTTGCATTTACTATCATTTTGGAAGAGTTCCTTCTTTTTCTCCTTACTGTTTATTACCCTGTCAAACTCCATATTATAATTAACCATACATTAAACTTCATAAATCTGAGACACTGTTACAATAATGCCTTACTTTATTTTCTTGGTCCTATATTTGTTTTGTGTCCTTCAAGTGAAGTTCCTAGTGAAGAAATTATTCTTATCTCTATTTTTTTTTGCTCAGAATTATGCTATACTTATGACTCCATAGGAAGAAACCCTTACAAAATGACCATAAACGATGACCCTGTGATTTATTAATTATCCTGTGTATGTCGTGATATTTCAATAGTTTTCAGGATTTACTAATAATTAATTATAGAATTTCAGCTCCCAGAAATAATTTTTTAGTTTATCAAAAGACAAATAAATTCTTCTTAACACTAAACATTTGTTTTTCACACTTAATTCTTGAAGTAGTAGGGATAATCATAATATAGGACTAAAAAAGGAGTGTAAACCAAACGTTTAAGAACTTTCAAATATAAATGTGTTATGGACTTGGAAATGGCAGGAATTAAAAAGTGAGATACAGATCTAAACAAAGAATTCTCAATAGAGGAATTTCTAATGTCCAAGAAGAACATAAAGAAATGTTCAGCATCCTTAGTCATCAGTGAACTGTGGGTCAAATGACTTGGAGATTCCATATAACACCCATCAGAATGGCTAAGATCAAAAATTCAAATGATAGGACATGCTGCCTAGGCTGTGGATCAAGGAGAACACTCCTCTCTTATTGATGGAAATGCAAACTATTACAACCACTTTGGAAATCAATCTGTTGGTTTCTCCAAAACTGGGACTAGTTCTATGTCATAGGCCCAGATATACCACGCCTGGGCTTATACTCAAAAAATGGTCTACCAAACAACAAGGGCATTTTCTCAACTATTTTCATAACAGATTTATTCATAATAAGCAGAAACTGGAAGCAATCCAGATGTCCCTCAACTAAAGAATGTATAAAGAGAATGTGGGACATTTTCAAAATGGAATACTACTCATCTATTAAAAACAAGAACACCATGAAATTTGCAGGGAAATTGATGAAACTAAAAAAACAAACAAAAAAAAATTATCTTGCTTGAGGTAGCCCAGACCCAGAAAGACATGCATATAAGTGGATATTAGCCATTGTGTGCAGGATAACCATGCTACAACCAACAGAACCAAAGACATTAAGTAATGAGGACGTAAGAAAAGATGCTAGACTCTCACTCAAGAGAGAAAATAAAGGGTGGGAGGAAGGATTGAAGGAGATAGGAGTCATGGACACTACAAGAAGACCTACAGAGTAAACTATCCTGAGACCATAGGGGTGCACAGAGACCCAACCAGCAATTAAAGAGCATGCGTGTATTGAACCTGGACAACCTAGACAGATGTAGCATATGAGCAGCTTGCTCTTCATTGTTCTCCTAACAGCTGGAGTAGTGGCTGTCTCTGACTCTCTTGCCTGCCTTTAAATCACATTTCCATTGGTGGGCTGTCTTGTCTGGCCTCAGTATGAGAAAATATGCTTACCCTGCTTCAACTTGATGTACCAGGGTGGACTAATACATATGGGGGCATCCCACTCTCTGAAGAAAGCAGAAAGGGTAAATGGGGAAAAGGGCTTGAAGCTGGGAATGGGAGTGGAAGTGGGAGGGATTCGTCTGCTCTCAGGTCGTAAAGTGAATTTTTAAATATGTAATCAGGAATGGAATAGATAATATGAATATAGAAAACTCAGCAATAGTTTTGTCATTATTAAGAAGTTTAAATTCCAATGAAATAAATATATTTAGCAAAAAAATCTTGCTGTGTTAACCCAGAGCAGTGAAAACACACAGACACACACACATACACATACATGCACACACACACACACACACACACACACACACACACACACACACACTTTCTAACTAGTTAATTTTTAATTAATTATTTTTTAATAATTACAGTTTATCCCCTTTGTATCCCAGCTGTAGCCTTCTCCATCATCCCCTCCCAATACCACCCTATTTCCCTCATCTCCTCCCATGCCCCTCCTGAAGTCCACTGATAGGGGTATCCTCCTCCCCTTCCATCTGACCCTAGCCTATCAGGTTTCATCAGGACAGGCTGCATCTTCTTCCTCTGTGTCCTGGTAAGGCTGCACCCCCCTCCTTCACGGGGAGGTGATCACAGAGCTAGCCACTGAGTTCATGTCAGAGACAGCCCCTGTTCCCCTTACTAGGTAACCCACTTGGAAACTGAGCAGCCATGGGCTACATTTGTGAGGAGGTTCTAGGTTATCTCCATGCAAGGACCTTGGTTGGAGTATCAGTTTCAGAAAAGACCCCTGTGCCAAGATTTATTGGTTCTATTGCTCTCCTTCTTGAGCTCCTTTCCCCTCCAGGTCTTTCTATCCCACCCTTTTTTCATAAGATTCCCTGCACTTTGCCCAAAGTTTGGCTATGAGTCTCAGTATCTGCTTTGATACCATGCAGGGTAGAGTCTTTCCGAGTCCCTCTGTGGTAGGATCCATATCTAACAGAGGGCTAATATCCAGAATATATAAAGAATTCAAGAAGCTAGACAGCAACAAATCAAGTAATCCAATTTAAAACAAACAAACAAACAAACAGAGAATCTGTTATATGTCTATATGAGTGAGTATACAGTGTGTGTCTTTCTGCTTCTGGGACAGCTCACTCAAGATGATCCTTTCCAGGTCCCACCACTTACCTCCAAATTTCATGATTTTCTTATTTTTCATTGCAGAATAATACTCCATTGTGTAGATGTACCACAATTTCTGCATCCATTCTTCAGTTGAGGGGCATCTGGGATATTTCCAGCTTCTGGCTATTACAAATAAAGCTGCTACAAACATGGTTGAGCAAATGTCCTTATTGTGTACTTGAGCCTCTTTTGAATATATGCCCAGGACTGGTATGGCTGGATCTCGAGGAAGTTGTCTGAGAAAGTGCCAGATTGATTTCCAGAGTGGTTGTACAAGTTTACATTCCCACCAGCAGTGGAGGAGGATTCCCCTTTCTCCACAACCTCTCCAGCATGTGATGTCACTTGAGTTTTTCATCTTGGCCATTCTGATGGGTGTAAGGTGAAATCTCATAGTAGTTTTAATTTGCATTTCCCTAATGGCTAATGACGTTGAACATTTCTTTAAGTGTCTCTCTGCCATTCGATATATTCCTCTACATAGAGTTCTCTGTTTAGCTTTGTTTCCCATTTTTAATTGGTTACTTCGTTTGCTGCTTTTCAGTTTTTTTAGTTCTTTATATATACGGATATGAGCCCTCTGTCAGATAAGATAAACCTACTAAAATCTGTACATCTAAAGAAACTAATTAAGAGAGAAGACCCTGAATAAAATGCTCAATCCCCATCCTGAAAGACAAAGAGGATGGACATCAGAAGAAGAAGAAAACAGGAAACAACCTGGAAACCTGCCACAGAGGGCCTCTGAAAGGCTCCTCCCTGCAGACTATCAAAGCAGATACTGAGACTTATGGCCAACTGTTGGACAGAGTGCATGGAGTCTTATGTAAGAAGTGGGAAATAGTAACATCTGGCGAGGACAGGAACTCAACAAGGAGAGCAACAGAACCAGAAAATTTAAATACAGGGGTCTTCCCAGAGACTTATACTCCAACCAAGTACCAGTCATGGAGATAACCTAGAACCCCTGCACAGATGTAGCCCATGGAAGTTTAGTGTCCAAGTGGGTTACATAGTAATCGGAAGAGGGACTGCCTCTGACATAATCTGATTAGCCTGCTCTTTGATCACCTCCCTCTGAAGGGGGAGCAGCCTTACCAGGCCACAGAAGATGACAATGCAGCCACTCCTGATGTGATCTGATAGACTAAGATCAGAAGCAAGGAGAGGAGGACCCCCCCCATCAGTGTCCTTGGGGAGGGTCATGAGTGAAGAAGGGCGAGGGAGGGTGGGACTGGGAGGGGATGAGCGAGGGGCTTATGGGGGGATAGAAAGTGAATAAAGTGTAATTAATAAAATAAAATTAAATTAAAAAATAAAAAATAAAAACAGAGAATCCTCAATTGAGGAATATCGAATGACAGAGACACACTTACAAAAATCCTCAACATCCTTAGCCATCAGGGAAATGCAAATCAAAACAACCCTGAGATTTCACCTTACACCCATCAGAATGGCTAAGATCAAAAACTCAAGATATGAAATATGCTGGAGAGGATGTAGAGAAAGGGGAATGCTCCTTCATTGCTGATGGGAATGTCAACTTGTACAACCACTTTAGAAATCAATCTGGTATTTTTCAGACAGTTAGGAATAGTAGCACTAACTAGTGCTACCACAAGATCCAGCTATACCACTCCTACGCAAATATCCAAAACATTCTCAAGGATTCAACAAGGACATTTGCTCACCCATGTTCATAGCAGCTTTAGTCATAAAAGCCAGAATCTGGGGGAAAAAATGTCCCTCAGTAGAGGAATGAATACAGAAATTGAGGTACATTTACACTATGGATTAATACTTAGCAATTAAAAACAAGGAAATTATGAAATTTTTAGGCAAATGGTGGGATCTAGAAAAATCATCCTGAGTGAGGTATCCCTGAAGTAGAAAGACACACATAGTATATATTCACTTATAAGTGGATACTAGACATATAATATAGGATATAGGATAATCATATTAAAATCTGTACACTTTAAGAAGGTAAGAAGTAGGACCCTAGTAAGATAAAAAATCCTCACTCAGAAAGGCAAACTAGTTAAAAATTTAATAGTAGAATCTAGAAATTGAAATCATGGTTGAGAATTCAGACCTATATATTCCTGTTTTCCTGGGTTAGAGGTCCTTCCACTCACCAACTCAGATGGTTAGCACTTCCACAGCTCAGAAACTGTGTGTGCTAGTCGCCATCTTGGCTCCGCCCCAACCTCCTATTTCATAGAGATAAAAGACATGATGCCATAGAGATAGAATTTCAAGAGAAGAGTTGTTAGTCTCCTAAAAAAAAAAAAAAAAAAAAAAATCAGTGAACCAGAGATGATTATATTGACCTATGCTAACATTTTGATACTCTAAAGAAAATGGTTGGAAATTAATCTGTCAAGACAAGGAGAAAAGAATGCATAAATAAAGAAACGTAAGTGAGAAAACAAAGTTCATAACAGAAAATGAAATCCCAGTCTTATGCATGAGTGAAAAAAATTATGTCTAGTGTGCTTGTAGATTTATCCATTTCAGAGACTGACACTCAGCAGCCAATGCAGTCTTTAATTAGTAGTTTAACTTGTTAGTCGTAAGGCAGACATCTTGCCAGACACATTGGGAGCTGACTGTTTGAAAAGGACTTATAAATTCAAATATGCTATCCTACCTTACTGACACATTGCAGGTTCTCATGATGCATGGCGCCTGTTAATTTAATGTAGGCTGACTGTGATGATTCAGTATTCAGAACCTTCAGAACCAGGTCATTTCCAGATTAGTGTAATAAAGCTCTCATCTTCCATGGGCCATAGAGCTAGAGAGAACTTAATCACCAAACCGAGTTACAGGAACTAATATATCCCATACCATTTGGGTTAGACTTAACATCCCCAGAATTATCTATGTGTGTGTCTGTCTGTCTGTCTGTCTATCTATCTATCTATCTATCTATCTATCTATCTATCTATCTATCTATCACCAATCCCACTTTCTTTCCTTCTTTGATTAATATATTAGTGTATTAATGTATTAGTGTATTAATGTATTAGTGTATTGATGAATTATGTCAGTTCAAAACCAATACATTTTGCTATCTCTTATAAAAGTCTATGCATAATTAAATATTATCCCTTTAAAGTTGGCAATAAAAATGTCAGAGAGACACAGTAGGATAAATGGTGTAAATTTTTGTTTTGTATGTGTTAGCTTTCTTTATAGAATCTGGAAATGTCTGAGCTTCCCCAGATCTCATCTCAGTGAGCCATGACCCTGTAGCATATAAGCTCCAGTAGAAACTATCTATTAAAATCTATCCTTATCCCCCATGGACAGCTTTGTCTCGAGCAAACATCTGAAAAAGTTTACGCATCACCAGTATACATCTCTATGATGAGTTTTTTCAGGCTTTGAAGCATAGGTTCCAGCACTTTCTGACAGGATCTATAGACCATTTTCTTGTTCAAGTTATAGCTATGCCTTGTCTAAACAAGTATGCATCTCTGCTCTAACTGACAGCATGTAGCATTTGCTTGGGTTATCAGGTAAACTCTTGAGTTAGGGGTTGTTCTTTATTCTTGATTCTACAGTCTAAAAATATCTGTATATTCATTAATTATTCTAGGCTCTTGGACTTAGTAATTTCTTATATTGTATTTCAGTGTTAAAATTTTGCCATTTTCTTTCCAGGTGAACTTATATGATATGAAGGCAAAAAAGTATTATAGATTCAAATATATGAACTTTTTATGTATTTTATAAAATAGTTAATATAACTAAATAACAGCTTTTCTAAGTCTGTATCTCAAGCCTTTATTTAAATGTCAATTATAGATTCATATATCTTTTGGAAGAAAATACCAAGAAATATATTTATAATCTCTGACAACACAAATTATAAAACAGTGAGGCATCTAAAAGTAAATATATCAAGTTTAAATAAGAGTCCTCACTCATTCAAACATATATGAAAAATGACTGAATATTCAAACCACATTGTATTCAGGTTTTGTTATTCTTTTTGTTTTATTTTCCTTTTATTTTCCCCTGCACTTCTTTTATTTATATGCTTTTATTATTATTATTATTATTATTATTATTTATTACAATTTATTCACTTTGTATCCCGGCTGTGGCCAACTCCCTTGTCTCCTCCCAATCTCACCTTTCCTCCCTCTTCTCCCCCAATACCCCTTCCCTAGTCCACTGACAGGGGAGGTCCTCTTCCCCTTCCATCTGACCCTAGCCTATCAGGTCTCATCAGGACAGGCTGCATTGTCTTCCTCTGTGGCCTAGCAAAGCTGAATGCCTCAGGGGGAGATGATCAAAGAGCCAGCCACTGAGTTCATGTCAGAGACAGCCCCTGCTACTCTTACTCGCTAACCCACTTGAAAACTGATTCTATGGACTATATCTAAGCATGTAAAAGCTCTGCTCAGATGTAGCATTAAGTTTTAAGAAGCAATGCAGGAAATCAATAAAAAATTTTTAAATATAACAAAAAGATAAAAATGATTGAACACATATTTGGCAGAATAAGTTAATCTTAAAATGACAAAAATATATAAAAAGTGTTTAACTTAATTATCAATAGGGGACAAATCCCAAATAACATACAAAGTGTAATGATATTAACTGCCAATATAGGTAAGTTTTAATATAATGGACACATACTAATAAGTAGTAGTTCAACTCTGGAGTAACTGAAATTTCTATGAACTATCATTCAACTTATTATTAGTCAATATCTATTAAATTAATTACATATATGAATATATATAATTGTACTTTGAAGCACACATACTTATTAAAGGAAACATACAAAAATATTCATAAAAATACTATTTATATTCAACCATTGTTTGAAAAAAAATGTTATACATCTGTGCGGGGGTTCTAGGTTATTTCCATGCATGGTCCTTGGTTGGAGTATCAGTCTCTAAAAAGTCCCCTGGGCCCAAATTTCTTGGTTCTGTTACTTTCCTTGTAGAGCTCCTGTTCAAACCCTCCAGGTCTTTCTATCTTCCACTTCTTTCATAGGATTTCCTGAATTCTGCCCAAAGTTTGGCTATGAGTCTCAGCAGCTGCTTTGGTACCCTATTGGGTAGAGTCTATCAGAAGCCTCTCTAGAACTCCTGCACAGATGTAGCCCATAGCACCTTAGTATCCAAGTGACTTCCCCAGTAAGTGGAACAGGGACTGTCTTTGACATGAACTCACTGGCTGGCTCTTTGATCACCTCATCCTCATGGGAGAATAGCATTGCCAGGCCACAGAGGAATACAATGCAGCCAGTCCTCATGAGATCTGATAGGCTAAGGTCGGATGGAAGGGAGTAGGACCTTCCCTATCAGTGTACTTGGAGAGAGGCATGAGAGGAGATGAGGGTGTAAAGATGGGCCTGGGAGGGAATGGGGTGAGGGGGCTACAGTTGGGATACAAAGTAAATAAACTATAACTAATATAAAAATAAGTATTAAAATTAAAAAAAAACTGTTATACATTTAACAGTCAAGTAGAAAAACAATTTACAGTGCTTTTAAACAATCAAATATCAAGCATATATAATAAATAGAAGTATATGTTATACCTAATGTAGTGGAATTATACATAAGCTTGAAAAGACAGTTCTGTATATAAACCAGCCCTTGGAGAAGAAATGACCTTTTTGTAAGATGTCAGTGGGGGACTCTGAATATGTTCATCATCTTCTGCTTCTTACTCAGCTGATAAAAGGACATGTTACATCTCATTTAAAAATAGTGGTAGCTAATGGTGGTTTTGCACTTCTCTGGATATTTGTCTCTGTGAGAAAAAGAGATATTTATAATGATACACAGCATGAGATATATCCCCCACCTACGATGCATGATATACCAGTGCCTGTTTAGTTCTCTGAAACAGCAAAAATGCCTAGGGTTATAAATATTCTGATTTAACAGTAATTCCCCATTACTTTTACTACTGTTATACTTTAAAGCTCTCTGTAATTAGCACCAGTCACTTCTTTTGTCCTCTCTACATTCTGCATTTTAACTACTTACTTATCCACCCACCTACAGTCTGAAGCTTACATTCCTCACAGACATACAGGATAAATAACGCATAAAATAATATTACTCATAAGAATTTCTAAGGTTCTGGTAAAAAGCATCCAGAAAGGGATTACACGGAATATTTTTTTAAAGACTATCATATGGATAATTTTTATGTGCATCAGCCAATTTTTCTTTATACATTCAGGACTCATGTCAAGATTTTAAAGGCAAACAAATCAATTTAAAGTAAAAACAATGAAAGAGTTTAATCCTGTAATCTGATTAGACAAATAAATAATTTACATTACAATTAATAAAATAGTTGAACTCTGTAATCATGTTCATCTTATTGAATTTAATTCAAACCTTGGAGGTGAGGCTTTACAATTTAGACTCTTGATTCTACAATGAAGTATGCTTTATTTTTTTAATTAATTAATTTTTATTAATTACAGTTTATTCATTTTGTATCCCAGCTGTAGCCCCCTTCCTTATCTCTTCCCAATGCCATCCTTCCTCCCTCTTCTCTTCCCATGACCTTTTTCAAGTCCTCCTCCCTTTCCATCTGACCCTAGCCTATTAGGTCTCTTCAGGAGTGGCTGCATTGTCTTCCTCTGTGGCCTGGTAAGGCTGCTCCCTCCTCAGGGGGCGGTATCAAAGATCCAGCCACTGAGTTTATGTCAGAAACTGAACATGTTCCCATTACTAGGGAGCTCACTTGGAGACTATGGAGACATATGTGGTGTGCTTTTGGTGACTTAAACCCTGAGATTGTTGACATGCTTACAGCATAAAGAGTTGCTCACTGATATTCCATTTATTATTTGTGGATTAGATAGTAGATCAGCAGAGGAAAGGAGGAGGGCAGAGAACTTGCAAATGAAAATCTAAACAAATAACAACTTCTCTCCTGAGAAATTCCAGGGGCTTAAGTAGTTGTCTCTTTTATCTTCTACATTTTTTTTCTGTTCTTACCTTTCTCCTATACTGTTTGCTCTCAAAGAAATATATTTTTCTGTAAGTGGGTTATTTGTGGATTTGTTTCATTAGATTCCTTGAGTGTATGTATTATTGGGAAGAGAACTAGAGCCTTCCACAGATGTCTTTCATAAGACCCTACCCAGCAGGGGATTGAAGCAGATGCAGAGATTCACAGCCAAACTTTGGACAGAGTGCATGGAAGAAGAGAGGAATAGAAGGACTTGTAGGGGATAGGGGCTCCACAAGAAGACAAACAAAGCTAAAATTGCTGGGCCCAGGGGGATGCCTGTAGAAACTGATGCATCGACCAAGGGCCATGCATGGAGAGGACCTAGTCCCCTTGTTAGATGTAGCCCATAGGCAGCTCAGTCTCCTTGTAAGTTCCCTAGTAAGGGGAAAAAGGCAGTGTCTGACATGAATTCTCAGTTGCCTGCTCTTAGATCACTTCCCTCTTTCCTGGTAGGACAGCCTAGCTAGTCAACAGAGGAAGAGGATCCTGGCAATCCTGATGAAAATTGATAGGCTAGGGTCAGATATTAGGGAAGGATGATTCCACTCTTTTAGGGGACTCAGGGAGAGAGATGGGGAGAAGAGGTGGCACCTGGAAGAGCTGAGAGAGGGAGCAACATTCAGGATGCAAAGAGAATAAATTTTAAAACAATAATAAAATAAAAATTAACCCCCCAATAAACAGTAGATGTAAATAAGAAATGCCCATATCAAAATTTAATGTTCACATATAATTAAATCAGATTTGTGTTACTTAAACCCCAACAAAGAAGTAATCCAATAAAAAAATGGGGTGCAGAGGTAAACAAAAAATTTTCAACAAAGGAGTATCAAAAGGCAGAGAAACACTTAAAGAAATACTCAGTCTCCTTAGATTTAGAAGGGACAGGATTTCCAAAAGGAGACTCACCAAGCCAAAAAAAAAAAAAAAAAAAAATAAAAATAAAATAAAATAAAATAAAAAAACTGGACCCTGGGGGCCCTCCAGAGACTAATACCCCAACCAAGGACCAAGTATGGAGAGGACCTAAAATCTCTGAATAATGTAGAACCCATCAGAATGAATAAGATCAAAAACTTAAGGGACGATACATGATGGAGAGGTTGTGGAGAAAGGAGAATTGTACAAGGTTGCTGCTGGGAATGCAACCTTGTACAATCACTTTAGAAATCAACCAGGCTTTTTCTCAGAAAATTAGGAAAAGTGTTACCTCATGATCTAGATATACTACTCCTGGGCATATACCCAAAAGATTACCGACCATTCAATAAGGACATTTTCTCAACTATGCTCATAACAGCTTCATTTGTAAAAGGCAGAATGTGGAAACCTAGATGTCCCTCAATGGAAGACTAAAGTATGGTATATTTACACAGTGTAATACTACTCAACAATTAAAAACAAGAAAAACTTTTAAACTAAAAAATTCTTCTTGCTTTCTTAAGATTTATAATATTGACTATTCAATAATATTGGCTTAAAATTTTAGTTAATTTATAAAAACTCAAAGGAAGGAGACTATTACTGAGGTTTTCTAAAGATTATATTTTGTCTTCATTTTTTAATTATTAAGTAACCATTAAAACAAATTCTAAACTTCCTATTTTCATGAAGATATAATTTTTTTGTTTGCCAATGTTGTTTCATTGGAAATAAACTTGTCATTGATCACTAAAAGACCTATTAGCACCATCTTCAGATATGGATATCATTGAATAAAACCCAAACTAATCAAAATCTAGACTTGTGGAGTTCAGTACCAAAGAGTAAATCTATAACACAAATCCAGCAAATAAGTTGTCATTGAAGAAATATCTGCAAAGGGATTGTAACAGCAAGAAGAAGAGAAAATTTGTTTTGAGATTTTGTCTTCTAGGAATACTATATGATACACCCATAAATTCACACCATCATGCATGCATAAACATGAGATTAACAAGGGTAATACGACAGATTTTCACATGGATGAGATAGTACACAATGATTTTAAAATTTTATGCCTTGACTAGTAATATTTTTTATGGATGGTAAATGATGATGTTACAAATATATGTATGTGATTACATGTATATATATATGTATTCAATAAAAGGGAAAAAGAAAGGCCATTGATTTGAAGGCGAGTTATGAAGGGTACATGGAAGAGTTTGGAGAGAGAAAATGAAATAGGGAAATGTAACTATATAACAATCTCAAAAATAAAGGATTAATAAGAATGTATGAAATATTATATCATTTTTCATTGTTAGCAATAAACATGAATTTTTATCTGTGTAGTTTATTAGTCTTTTTAAAACATACTGTGACTATATTCTAATTCACTTCACAAATAAATATTGAAAGTTTTTGAAGTACATTGGCAAAAGAAAATGTTGCAAGTTAATGGCAACAGTATAAACTCTTTCATACTTTTAGAAATAAAAAGGAATTGTATATAATTATGAAAAAAGGACTCATCAGATGTTTACACTTTATTTATTTATTATTTTGCCATATTAAAAACAAAAAACACTTTAGAACGAAATTTCAGAAAAAAAAGATGGCAATGGATGAAATGAAACAAAACAAGCAATCTAATTAAAAAATGGAATCTTACGTAAGAAGTAGGAAATAGTAAGATCTGGAGAGGACAGGAACTTCACAAGGAGAGCAACAGAACCAGAAAATTTGAACACAAGGGTCTTCCTAGAGACTCAAACTCTATCCAAGTACCATGCATGGAGATAACTTAGAACCCCTGCAGAGATGTAGCCCATGGCAGTTTAGTGTCCAAGTGGGTTACATAGTAATGGGAAGAGGGACTGCCTCTGACAAAATCTGATTGGCCTGTTCTTTGAAAACCTCCCCCTGAGGGGGGAGCAGCCTAACAGGCCACAGTAGAGGACAATGCAGCCATTCCTGATGAGATCTGATAGACTAAGATGAGAAGGAAGGAGAGGAGGAACTCCCCTATCAGTGGACTTGGGGAGGGGCCTGCGCAAAGAAGGGGGAGGGAGAGTGGGATTAGAAGGGAAGGAGGGAAGGGTTTATGGGGGATACAAAGTGAATAAAGTGTAATTAATAAAAGTTAAAAAAATGGGGTACTGAACTAAACAGAGAATTCTCTGTAGAAGAATATAGAATGGCTGAGAAACACTTAACGAGATGTTCAACTTCCTTAGCCATCAGAGAGATGAAAATCAAAATGACCCTGAGATTTCACCTTACATCCATCAGAATGGCTAAGAACAAAAACTCAGGTGAAAACACATGCTGGAGAGGTTGTGGAGAAAGGGGAACCCTCCTCCACTTCTGGTGGGAATGTAAACTTGTACAACCACTTTAGAAATCAATCTGGTGCTTTCACAGACAACTAGGAATAGTGCTTCCTCAAGATCCAGCTATACCACTCCAAGGCATATATCCAAAAGATGCCCTCCCATTCAGTAAGAATATTTGCTAAACTATGTTCATAGCAGCTTTATTTGTGATAGCCAGAATCTGGAAACAATTTAAATGTCCCCCAGTTAAGGAATGGATACAGAAGTTGTGGTACATTTATTTACACAATGGAATACTACTCAGCAATTAAAAACAAGGAAGTCATGAAATTTGAGGGCAAGTGGTGGGAAGTAGACAAGATCATCCTGGTTGAGATATCCCTCACTCAGAAGCAGAAAGCAGAAAGACACACATGGTATATACTCATAAGTGAATATTAGACATATAATTAGGATAATCACATTAAAATCTGTACACCTAAAGAAGCTAGGCAAGAAGGAGGACCCTGGGTAAGATGATCAAGCACCATTCAGTGAGGCAAATGGGATGGACATCAGAAGAGGGAGAAAACAGGGAACAGGAAGGAACCTATCACAGTGGGACTCTGAAAGACTATATCCTGCAGAGTATCAAAGCTGAGGCTGTGACACAAGGCTAAACTTTGAGCAGAGTGCAGGGAATCTTATGAAAGAATGGTGAGATAGAAAGACCTGGAGGGGACAGGAAGAGGAAAAAAAATATCTAAGCACAGGGATCTTTTCTGAGACTGATACTCCAACCAAGGACCATGCATGGAGATAACCTAGAACCCCTGCACAGATGTAGCCCATGGCAGCTCAGTGTCCAAGTGGGTTACCTAGTAAGGGAACAGGGTCTGTCTCTGTCATGAATTCAGAGGCTGGTTCTTTGATCACCTCCCCCTGGGGGGTGCAGCCTTACCAGGTCACAGAGGAAGATGCAGCCAGTCCTGATGAGACCTGATAGACTAGGATGAGGTGGAAGAAAAGGAGGATCTCCCCTATCAGTGGAGTGAGGGAGGGGCACGGGAGGGATTGAGAGGGAACTAGAAAAGGAGCTACAGTTGGGACACAAGATGAATAAAATGTTATTAATAAAAATAAAATATATCTTACAATTATTTTATGTAATTTCTTGATGCTCTCTTGTAATCTATTTGCCTTTGAATTGATAGCAAATATGATTTCTGATGCTTCCCTGATTATTGCCTACAATTTTCTTTATATATTTTCTGCCATATAAAATTTGATTTTTGAAAAATGAGTAGAGATTGTTTTATTAAGGATTTTACTGTTGTAATGGAATCACCAATCATGAAACCATACATATATTTGGTTTCTCTTTGTTTTACGTTCCTTATTTCTTTTGGTTTTTTGAGACTGTATTATTCTGTGTAGCCTTGGCTATCCTAGATATGATTTGTGAACCACTCTGGCCTTGAACGCACAGAGATCTGCAGGCCTCAGCTCCTCAGAGTGTTTGGATTATAGGCGTGTACCACTATTCAGAGTTTGTTTTACAGTTTTCAAGACAGAGTTTCTCTAATAGTCCTGGCTGCCCCAGAACTCTCTCTATAGACCAGGATGACCTCAGATTCAGAAAGCCACTTGCCTTTGCCTCATGAATGCTGAGATAAAGGTCTGTTTCACTACCTCCTGGCTCGTTTTTTAAACAAAGAGATTCTCTTTTTCTTTTTGGCCTCTTAAATATCTTATCTAATCCAATAGAGTTTCATCAGCTCTACTTTCAAAATTATCCTAGGTCCAGATTTTCATGATATAATCTAATTTTATATATGACTAAACTGATACCAATCATTTGGCTATGTATTATATGAATCTACATATGTAAAATAATGAAAAAGAAGTAAATATAAAAATTCAAAAACAAATTTGTGGCTATATCACATATTTTTCCCTTTGAACTGAGCAAACATCTAAGAAGACAGTTTAAAGAAGGAAACATTGATTTTTGTTCCTAGTTTAGGAAACATCAGTTCTTATGGCAGTGAGTGAATGTAACATATCATGAAAGCCAGAAGAGAGGAAAAGGAGGAAGGGAAGGAGGATAAATACAAGAAAGGTCCAGGGAAATGTAGAGACCCAAGTGTATGTCACCAGCTCACCTATTTCTTCTAATTAGTCCTCACCTCCCACCTGTCCCCATATGAAAGTGCTACTGTTTTATCATTAGTCCATCAAAAGACTAATGCTTTTATTAGATCAAGACTCGTAATCTGAATCTCTTCTGAAACTCCATAGCAGACATCCCAGAGATGTCCTCTACCTAGGTGTTTTTTAAAACAATATGATTCATTTGATTATTCACATTTTCAGATTTTATACAAAATTTCATATTTTATGCAAAAGACATCTTTAATGAATGTGTGTACGTGCATGTGTGTAGGTGTGTGTCAAAAACAAAAAGGGAAATTAAAATAGTTGGACATTGCTTCCTGAATGGCATGTCATCTTTCATTATGTCCATATTCTAAAATCTCCTTTAAAGTGTTATCCATGGTATATTTTTCATCCATATTCTCATCATTATAATCTTAATAATACTGGTTAATACTCACAGCATGTTCTATATTCAAACTGTTTTACAAATGATAACTGGCATCAATTAATCAGTTGTTATCAATTGATTTGTTGAATTAATCTCATTCTTGAAGCTTCATTTTTATTGAACTAATTAAAAAGGTGTCCAAACAGAATCTCAGGCGCTATCTAACTATATTCCTGTGCGTATATTTTGTCTCATTAAGAGATAGAAAATCTTTTTCCTACTGTATTTCTAAATTAGTACAGTTAAAATGACCTTCAGCTTGCTCCTAATTTATTCAGTCTCTCATTTTTCCTTTCAGTTTAAAAAAAAACTTTACAATGCTCTTCAATAATATACTCTTTTGTCTTTTTAGGCTAAAGGACTCACCTATGAATTAAATAGTTCATTTGTCATTTTTTTTCTTAATAAACAGTGATTTTTCTATTTTTGCTAACTAACAAAAATTGGATTAAATGACAGGTTTTTTTTTTCAAAATTATTGGTCACAAAATTAATTTGGCACAGTTTACCAAATTAAACAAAGTTTAAACACACTAAAACTACAATTAAACCAAAGTAGAAATCAATTCAAAATTAATATTTCGTGCTACATATACAAATTCTAATATGAAATCTTTGCTCTCAAGTATAGTTCTTTCTTCAACCCAGGTAAAGCTAACACTCTCCTCCTTTTACATTTTCCAACAACAACAACAACAAGAAACAGCAAGCAAAAGGATGAAATGAAAATAAAAGTTCTATTATTTATGTTCATGAGTGTGTGTGTGAGAGAGAAATGTGTATGCTTGTATGTATGTATCTGTGCTTGTATAAACATTTGTATCTCTTTGTTCTCATGCATTGATGTGTGCTCATGTGTGTGTTTCGTTCTAGAATCACTGTGTAAAGACCCTCTGTAAAACTCTCTTACAATTTAAATAAGTAAATAGATAGATAGATAGATAGATAGATAGATAGATAGATAGATAGATAGATAAATAAATAAATAAATAATTAGGTTTGTCAGGACTCATGCCTATAGAAGGCCTGGAGGAGGATCTTTTCATTTCAGTCTAGTCAATGTAGCAGATGTTGGTATTTCCTGCTTTGCCATCAGACCTGTCACCATGTCTGTTCAATTTCCATGCCGGTACTTCCCTTTCCTTATAAGAAAGTTACATTTTATAATTTAAGAAGGAGAAAGACAAACATGGAATATGCTCGCTTATATAGACTTAAAGATATGATAAACATAATGAAATCTATACACCTAAAGAAGATAATCAAGAAAGTGGACAAAGGTGAAGATGATCAATCCTCATTTAGAAACAAATGGGATATGCATTGAACGTATGACAGGAGTCTACCGCAGAAGGCATCTGAAAGACTCTACCTAGCAATGTTCCAAAGTAGATACTAAGACTCATAACCAAACATTCTGCAGAGTGCAGGGAATCATATGAAAGAAGGGGAGTTTGATGTGGAAAGGATAGGAGCTCCACAAGGACCAAACATATCTGGGCACAGGGTCTTTTCTGAGATGGACACTCAACCAAAGACCATGAGGGGATAAAACCTAGAACCTCTGCTCAGATGTAACCCATGATAGCTCAGTAATCAATTGGTTTCCCATAGTAAGGGGAACAAGGACTATTTCTAACAGGAACTCAATGACTGGCTCTTTGACCTCCCCACCCCCCAAGGGAGGAACAGTCCTGCTAGGCAATAGAGAAGGACTTTGCAGCCAGTCCTGAAAATACCTGACAAAACGGAGTCATATAAAAGGGGAGGAGTCCTCCCCTATCAGTGGACTTGGAAAGGGGCAAGGAGGAGATGAGGGAGGTAAGGTGGGATTGGGGAGGGAAAGAAGGAGCAGGATACAGCTGGGATACAGAATTAACAAAATGTAACTAATAAGAAAAATAAAATTAAAAAATGTTTTATATCTATATTTTAAATAAATTAAAGTTTTACATTAAAAAAAAAGAAGACCCCTATCAAACATGGCATAGCATATTTTTAGGGCAAAAAGAAAACTTGAAAATATATCACATTAAGAAATAATTAAAAAGCTTTATTAAAATATCAGTCATACTTACAGGTTTGAAAATATAAATTGGGAAAGTTGACATAAAAGTGTAACACATTTACTTTCAGTGAACTAGTACTATATTAATAAATGTGTTATTATGTTATTAATTCTTCTTGGTTGCTAATTATGAAAGAACAAAATTGAGCTAAACAGTATTTAACAGAATACTGAACAGTAAGAGATACTGTAAGGCTTTTCCACTTACTTCCCCACCCTTTCTTTACCCCTGTAATGTCCACACACTGGACAATCAAGCTAAAATATTCTGGCACTTAGTTCACTGACATGACTATGAGACATATATAAAGCTTGCCAACATGTTCTTTTTGTCTCTTTATTTTTTTTTCTATAATCTTCATCTTTGCTACTCATTTTAGTTTCTGATCTTTCCTTTATTCCTGGGTTATAAAGATTTTATAATTTGAAATCCTTACCTGCTTCCCCAAATCTTAGGTTGTCTTGTATAAACATTACTAGAAAAAAACAAACATGATAATACTGACAGAATTATTATCTAATCAATAAAATATTAACTGAGATCACATATTATTGGCATGTTAGAATAAACATGAAGACTTACATGTACTTCACAAATTTTTTCTCAAAAAATATTACTTGCGGTGCTAATTGATCTCATGTGCACTCTGAGCTGTGCAGGAAACTAGGTCTGGGCAGAAAAAGATAATAATTAACCTGCAAAGGAGCTAAACATCACTCCTCCTGCCATCCCAGGACTGTGCAATAGCTGTTGTGCTCTTGGAAACCAGGGACAAGGAGTGGACCCAGAGTTGTGAAGAAAGATATTAATTTTCTGGATATATCTATTGGTCAAACATTTTTTTTATTTTATTCAAATGACTTTTAACTGCTATTATTATGTTAATATTCACCACACTAAAAGCTGTGGTTTAAAATACAAATATCACTATATTAATGGCTCAGGAGTCCTGAACTAGGAATGGTGTTCTGAGAACAATATTTTAAATCTACTGGGGTTTTTTTTTTTTGTTTGTTTTTCCCTTCTATCCAACCTTTGTTCTCTCAATAGGAAAATTCACCAAAGATAAAATTCTAGTATTTATCTCTATTCTGTTCCTTGGTATCTGATGGGACTCCCTTTAGAATCAATCAAGGAGTGAACATTCTAGATTTTTTCCGTATGAATTGAAGCTCAGCCTCTATTCAGGATATGCTTCATCTTGCCCATGACTATACGCAAGTTGCTTAACTTCCGAGTCTCAATAGCTGCATAACAATCCTGCCTCGCTGTGTTGTTTTGACAATAGAATGAGAATGTATGTACATGAAAAAGCGGAGCCTAACAGTTTGGTAGCTAACAAGCTCTCCTGGAAGCATGTGAGCCAGTTCATTATATCTGTGCACGCCTCCGGGAAACAAGACTGCAAGCCACAGTTAGAAGTCTCTTCCTACCTTTAATGGGGCTCAGATTAAGTCTCAGAAAAGAAAACCCACATTCATTTAACAAACCTGATGCTTTCAGCCTGTTGTGCTTGAAGTACACTAAAAAGCACCCGTTGGCTCCTGCTGAAAGTCAGGACTAATACATGACAAACGGTGCAGCCAGCATCTGCTGGGATTGCCTCCCTAGACCAGGTTTATGTGCACTGCCAGAAAGTGGGTAGGCTGTGCAAACAGACCCCAAACTGAGCAACAGGCAGCAGTGATGGAGAGCTGAAAGCAAGATGCAAAAGGAAGAATTGAGCATTTCTGTTAGGGATAACACAACCCAGAAATTATAGAGAAGTGTCTCTATCCCTGTTCTTCAACTTCAGGGAGAAAGTACAATTATTTACAACTTGGCACATTCTTTATATAGAACTAACATCATGAGCCTAAACATTATAAAATAGAAGTCTAGGTTCCATTCTGGTAATAGCGCCTGTGTGTGTGAGAGAGGGGGGTGATTGTGGTGTGGGGGGGCTGTTTCTGGTATATGTGCTTGTGGTATGTTCACACGTATGTATGAATGTACAAGCTCAAACATATGCACAAACGAAAACTAGAGGAAAACACCAGGTGTCCTGCTCTACCGCACTTAATTTTATTACGTTGAGACAAGCTGAATAGGAGGCAAATTTAGCAAATTTTGGTAGCATTAAGTAGCATTATTCTTCCCCATTAGAGAAAGTCTTTGGGCTGTAATATCCAGATGAGAAAGCCACAGTAAATATTTCCTGCACACACTGTCAACACTTGGAACCTATAAAGAAACTGCCATCAGCTGAGCCTTGACATAGGAAGGCTGTTTCACTACCATGGGGCTGAAGTATTGGGGTCCTTGACACGACCATAGCCATGTCAAAAAAGACACATTCAGTTCACTCACTCCCTGGAGCAGAGCCCCTCACTGAACCTGAAGCAAGGTTGGAGAGCAGCAAGCTCCGTTAACCTTCCTGCCTCTGTCTTCCACAAGAACACGCATCCATGTTTGGCTGTATCCATTTAACCCCAGCAACTTATGGCTGTACTTCAAGTGCTTGCACCCCTACAGGCATCTCCCTGTTCCTTATTCTAATACTCTTCAAACTCAGATGTATTTTATTTCTTCACACTTTATGTAATAATCCTGTGGTCTCTGCTTTCAAGTCCTTTATGGCCATAAAAATGTGATTTTTAAACATTTGATTTTACAACAAAGAAAGTTGTACTCTTTTTTTGCATTTTAAAGTAATATAAGCATCTTCTAAATTTTTTTTATCTATTTATACTAATTCCCAAGTGCAAATCTTTCAGATACCCTGTCCTTTTATGTAAGTAAACAAGACTGTTAAATGTAACTATTAAGGGTTTGTTTCAACTTTTGGTGTTGTTTAAATGGCAATAAAAGAAAGCATAGCATACATATACACTTCGTAGCTGAATCTAAAAGGAAATGATTTTCTACTGGGTACCTAGGGAATAAGGAGCACTGTGAAATTCACAGTGAGTTTAAATGTTCCTGGGAAGAAGGGAAGTGCCTTCATTCACAGTCCAGTCATCAAGAGCTGTCACTTTGCTTCTTGTCAGGCATTACCTGATCACGGAGGGAACATGTTGGCAGGGAGAAGCTTTGTAGTCAAAGTGTAATGAATGTATACATGTATTTCATAGCCATTCAAAAGAAGCAATTCTTACTCAAGTGGTGTGATTTGCAACTAACACATTGCATCTGTGAATCAAAATTTTCCTGTTAAAATTCTTATTAAAATTTATCACAGTTAACGATATAACCTGTTGTTACAAAAGTTTTGGCTAACTCTGTTGTACATGGTAGCCCAAAAGTTAGGAAAAACGTATTTCATATTTCAAAGCAGTTAAACTAAAAAGGTAAGACACAAAGACACAATAAGTATCCGAGAAGAGCATTCCAATTAGCCCGATTTGATCATTCTATGATATGTACACTTCAAAATATTTCATTGTACTTTTTAAAATTATTTAACATTTAGTATATAATGCAATTCAATGTCAAATTTATTCACAAATCAAGTAGATTCAATTTGTCCTAGTATAGATTATTGCCTTCCAATATTAAAAAGTATGTACGTGAGTGCAAATTCAACCATTTCTATAACAAAAGTCAAGATTAACATCAAACATAGAACTTTTAAATTGCATATCTGATGTTGTTCTTGAATTATTTAATTGGGTCCTGATGGCATGTACTTTCCTGGGGGCATATATTGGTGATAACGCATGTGACTGTTAAAAATGAAAGGCCAAGTCCTATGTAAAAATACATTGGACTGCATTTGGATGATGCTGTTCTTATCAAGGAAAGGAGAACAATAGATATAACACATTGAGAATATTCTTAATTCATGAAATTGTTAAGCCTTTTAAAATCAGTGTATTCATTCATATTAATTTTAAAATTTCCTCAATTTTTTTCTCAAATTAAAAAAACATCACAGATTTACAGCTTCTCTGTGAATAGAGTCAAGTGTTAACTAATACAGAAACACTTTCTAGAATATATCAGAAACCACCATAGGCATGACTGCTAAAACACATTTGACACAAATACAAGAAGCCTCAGTCAGATGACTTTGGTGCACTTTTTCCAAAACTCTCCAAGAACACAGAATAGAATGAACAGGAGGAAGAAGAGAAACTGGGGAATAAAAGGAAGCAAGTTCAAATGTCAATGAACATGCTTTGCTAGATATGTGGTTTGCTACATGCAGCCAAAGACAAATCCTGTGGTGGCTTTGTAGCACTTGAGCTAGGTATTTCTCTCTCTCTCTCTCTCTCTCTCTCACACACACACACACACACACACACTACATATATATATGTTTATATACATATACATATACATATACATATACATATACATATACATATACATATACTATATATGTATATATACATATATATATGCAATGAAGATATATAAGCAATCTATCTATCTATCTATCTATCTATCTATATCTATCTATCCATCTATCTTTATATATTTGAGCAATGAAGATCACAATAATGATTCCAACCCCCTTGACCCCTGCAAGAAGAAAATGATTATACTGCTTTGAACTTAAAAGTTCCCCAAACTATGTTAATACAGGAGGGGTTGGTTATAATAATTTCCCCCTGATCAAAGGACAGGATATTTGCCCAGACTCTCTATATGAAGTCTAGTACTTGGGAGCAACAGAGTTGCAATACTTGCTTATGTGCATTGGAGGGAGGAAGACAAGAAGTCAGCATTTCCAGGGCTCCCGGGCCGAGCTTCTTTATAATAAGGTAGAATAACTAGTTTTGTTGCTCCTGAATGCCTCCTTTCTTTTCCTGAACTTCGGTGTGCTGGCTTGCTCTTCATGTAACTACTTGAATGACTATTTAAAGCTAATTTTGTTCTTTATGAAAGAAGTAAAATGAATTAGTTTTTATAATTTAAGTGAATTAAAGCCTGATGTTCAATTTCTGTGCTAATTTCAGAAGTACCAGCTGTAATAAAGCTATTTTGAGCCATCATGCTGTTTTTGACAGAGACAATTTGCTAATATCTAAAAAATTTTGCCTATCTAATAATTTTCCAAATATTAATGAATTTTTAAGTGAAACAATTTTTTGAAGCACAATCTAATTTAACCTACCAAAAGTTACCATAAATGCAATATAGTAATTTATTTTATGTTATTCATTCTCCTTCTAAACTTTGTAGGTATTGGCATCAAACAATTTTTTAACTAATATTTACATAACTTGTGTCAAAATGACCATTGACAGATGCAGACAAATAATGCTTTAAAGTAAAATTCTATTTGTTGAAGATGCTTTCTCACTCCATTGCATAATCCTTTGTCAAAAAAGATTGTACATAGGTTTGTGAATATATTATCTGGGGCTTCAATTAGATTCTATTGACCAACTTGCCCATATTTATGCCTATACTGTGATTTTTTTATTGCTATTGCTTTGTAGTACAACTTTAAATCAGAGATGATAATACCAAATGAAGGAAGTAGGAATTGGTAAAAACCTAGAGGGGACAGGGAGCCACACAAGGTCCAGATATATCTTGGGCACAGGGGTCTTCTCTGAGACCTGTTAATCCAACCAAGGACCATTCATGGATATAACCTACAACCCCTTCTCAGACATAGCCCATGGTAGCTTAGTATCCAAGTGGGTTCCCAGTGTCTGGCTCATTGAGCTTCCACTCCCACCCGAGGGAGGAGCAGCTGTGCTAGGCCACAGACAAGGACATTGCAGCCAGTCTTGAAGATACCTGATAAACTAGGGCCAGATGGAAGGAGAAGAGGACATCCCCTCTCAGTGGACTCAGAAGGGGGCAGGGAGGAGATGCAGGAGGGAGGGGAGGACTGAGTGGGAAAGAGGGAGAGGGCTACAGCTGGGATACAGGTGAATGTTTAAAATTATTTAAAAATAAAAATATTAAAAAATAAATAAATTCAAATAAAAAATTATTTTATTGTAGAGGATTGTTTTAGTTATCTTGGGAGTTTTTGTTTTTCCATATGCAGTTTAGTGTTAGTCTTTCAAGGTCTGCAAAGAATTTTGTAGGAATTTTGATGGAAATTGCATTGAACCTGTAGATTGCTTTTGATAAAATTCCCATTCTTACTATGCTAATCCTGCTGACCCATGAGCATGGGAGATCTTGCTATCATCTAATATCTTCTTCAATTTATTTAATCAAAGAATTTAAGTTCTTGTCATACAAGTCTTTCACTTACTTAGTGTTACCCCAAGGTATTTTATATTATTTGTAGCTTTTGTGAAGTGTGTTTCTTCCCTGATTTCTTTCTCAGTTTGTATATAGGATGGATTACTTACTCTTTTTTTAAAGTATTCTTGTATCCAGCCACTTAACTGAAGGTATTTATCAGCTGTAGGAATTCCCTGGTAGAATTTTTGGGTCACTTATCATAGCATATGGAAATGGATGCAGAGACTGACAGCCAAACATTAGGCAGAGCTCAGGAACCATGTTGAAAAGGGGGAGGAAAGAGCCACAGGGGTCAAGGATGTACATGAAGACTTATAAAATCAACTAACCTGGGCTCATAGGGGCTCACACTGACTGAATCACCAACCAGGAAGTCTGCATGTAACTGACCTAGATCTTCTGTATGCAGGTTATGGTTATGTTGCTTGGTCTTTAGTGGGACTCCTGACACTGAGAATGGGCTGTACCTGACACTTTTGCCTACTTTTGGAATTCTTTTCCTAATACTGGGTTGTCTTTCCCAGCCTAATACAAAGGGAAGTGAGTAGTCCTATTACAACTTGATATGCCATGTTTGGTTGAGATCCCTGAGAGGCCTGTGGATTGAAGGAAAGAAGGACTGGGAGAGGAGGAGGGAAGGAAAATTCTGATTGGGATGTAATAAATGAGTGAAGAATAAAATAAGATAAATAAATAAAAGTACTTTGTTGTGAATATTTTCACAATTACTGAAAACCAGTATAAAATGTTCACCACCACCACTACCATCACCACCATCATCACCATCATCACCATCATCACCATCATCACCATCATCACTCTCATCATGATCATCATCATCATCAATAGTAGCAGTAGTGGGAAAAGCTCTCAGAATGGACACCAAAAAAAAAAAAATCCAATCTATAGTTCCTGTAATGTCTACAATATACTTTACACTTATTAGAGTCCAGTAACAATTCCATAAAATAGTTAGCCATATCACACATTTTTCTATTTTTTTCATAATCTTTCAAATTTGCTAAAAAAAAAAACAACTATTTGCAGTGCTTCATTTTATTTAAAATGATTTAAAACTTCATTAGAAAACCAGGATACATTTCAAAGACCAATTGCTTATCCCATTCACACTAAAATCTTCATATGGATAATACTTTTGTACTCAGGCAATACAAAGATTGTAAAATTTATGCTTTTTTTTTTTCTCCATGGAACACTTTCAACATCACTATGACAGCATGAATAGCAAAATTGTATATATAATGCTCATATAATTCTGGATTTTTGTTATACGCTGCACAACCTGTTTAAAATGTAATTCAGGAGAAAATAAACAAACAGCAGAAACAAAAAAGAAACAGTGATGTCATCAAGAAAGGCTGGAGAGAGCAATGGTAAGAAGGCTGCAAGAATCAAGGACAATGCCTCCAACTTACCATTTGAAATGAACCCACTTTTTAATGTATTTTTTATTCTTCTTTCATATGTGGCATTGGTAATAAGGCTATTGAGTGCCATCACAGAATTTCTAACTATCCAGATGCCATACAAATTCAATTAACTTCAATAATTCCTAGGTCTTCAAAGACCATATGGTATCCCTAGGGAATACTTGTATAAACTTTTTACCAGATGTAAATCAGAGCATTGAACCAGTAATTTTTGATGCAAAATTACTGTATGTATGTTCTCATGTATTCAGTCACATGAAGAAATAGTGAAGACATACTTCCTTTAGTATATGGTCTAAGAGTGTAAGTGGTATAACTACATACATTCTCTCAACTTAAACATTCAGAATTATGCCCTGCCATCTTTACATGCTTTTCTATGGAACATTATGTGTGAGACGATAGGAATGTCTATAACAACATAGGCTTAATACTTCTATAAAATGGTCTCCTGAATCTTTTAAAATAACCCCAATAGAAAATCCATATTATTTATTAGATAAAGAAATTTAACTTATCTCAGCAAGTCATCAGATTTGTTGCCTAGACTTTAGGATATTACATAAGTTTGACATTAAATAGATTTGTAAGACACAGCAAAAGTGGTTGAAGAGTTTGTTGTGTGTTATACACACCACTGTGTGTTAATGACACCTCAGTGTTTCTCTTGTTGTCATCTTAGTTTAGCTCATATTTAGGTAGTCATGCTAATGAGATTTTTGGGTGTAGCTACTGAAATTACTAGGATACATAATTTCATGCGAAGTTTGTTTTTCTAGTACCTGCCGCTGAACTATCATACCAAGTTAGATAGACTGACTAACCAGCAAGACACAGATACCATCCTGTCTCCTGCCTCTAGCACTGTGATTCCACATATTCACCACTCTTTCCAACTTCTTATATGTGTTCTGAAGCATGTAGTAGGTCACATTTCTTCTGCTGAGCCATCCTTTCAAAATAACTTCGTTTTCTTTCTTATTTTTTTATTTTTATTTTATTTTTTACAATATATTTACTTTGTATCATGGTTTTAGCCTGCTCCTCATATCCTCCCAGTCCCACCTTAATTCCCTCTTCCTCCATGATACCTCTCAACTGATAAGGGAAGACCTTCTCCCCTGCTGACTGACGTTAGCCTATCAGATCTCATCAAGACTGCCTGGATCCTCTTCCTCTGTGGGAAGGCTAAGTTGCCCTAACAGGGAAAAGTGATCAAGGAGCAAGCAACTGAGTTCATGTCAGATTTTCTCTCGTCTCCTCTTACTAGAGAACTCACAAAGAGCCTGAGCTTCCTATGAGTTATATCTGAGCAGGGGGTCTATTGGATATATATAATATAGGATAAACATACTAAAATCTACAGACCTAAAGAAACTAAACAACAAGGAGGACCCTAGGGAATATGCTAAATTCTAATTCAGAAGGGTAAACAGGATGAACATGGGAAGTAGTAGAAGAGAGAGAACAGGATGGGAGCCTACCACATATTTCTTCTAAAAGACTCTACCCAGCTGGAGATAAAAGCTAATTCAGAGACTCACTGCCAAACTTTGAATAAAGCACAAGAAATCTTATGGAAGAAGGGAAAGATAGAAGGTCCAGAAAGGGACAGGAGCTCCACAAGGAGACCAAAACAGCCAAAAAAGGTGGGCTCAAGGGAAACTGCAGAGACTGATGCATCAACCAAAGACCATGCAGAGAGGACCTAGACTTCTATTTTACTTAAGCAAGTTACTGTGTCCATTTATCCCCTATTGATTTATTGATTTTACCATAGCCACTGAAAAAAAATTAAATTTTCATTCTTGATTATTTTAGAGACACTAGTCTCATTTCTCCATCTTCAAATGCATGTATGCATATATATATATATATATATATATATATATTATATATTTCTTTCTATATATAGAAATATAAACATATATTTCTAATATAAATGTAGCACCTATTAAAGGTACACTAAATGATCAATATAATCAATAAAAATGATGAGGCACAGACTTGTTAATATATAAAGTCAGTATCTACCTAGCATCACCATAATTGGCAGAAATGATATTGTTTTCATTCTGCTTAAAGAATTAGTGGTGTTTGTGTTTGATCTAAGCTGTTTTTGCTACATGTGGACATATATATACACATTCGTATAACATATATGCATGTATAATATATGTATATATAACATGTATAATATGTTTATATAACATATGTATATATATATGTACTTTTATATAATACATATATTTCAAAAACTCAGTTTTGCCAAAACTATGCTATCTTTCTCATTTATTTGAGGCTGCCGTTTTTTTGTTGTTTTTGTTTTTTTTTTTTTTTTTTTTGGAAGATAATGGGAAAAGAAGAAAAGTCATACTAAGCAAATCACCATGGAAAGTAAAGATGTCAAATGCTAGAAAGTGCATAAAGAGCATTGTGTTATTTTTCATTTGGCAATTAATTTACTCACTTTATATCGTGATCATAGCTGCCTCCATCCTCTCCTTCTGGCCCCATCTCCCTTCTTCTTCCCCTCTCCTTCCTCTCTTATTCCCCAGGAAAAGGGGAGCCCTGCCCCAACCCACCCTAGTTCATCAAGTTGCTTCAGGGCTAAGCACTAAGCACAATCACTTTCTCTGTGTCCTGGCAAGGCAGTGCTGGCAGGGGGAAGTGGTCAAAATCAGGCAACAGCGTCCATGTTAGAGAGAGCCCCCACTCTCCTTACTAGGGTACCCAGGAGAAGCAAGAGATGCCCATTGTCTACAGCTGTATAGGGGCCTAAGTCCAGTCCTTGGTTGTGTGCTTAGTCTCTGCAAGTCCCTCTTGGCCCCAGTTGGCTCTGTTGGTCTTTTTGTGGAGCCCCTCTCACCTCCAGGACCTTCTATCCTTCCCCCACATTTCCAAAAGACTCCCTATGCTTTGCAGGAAGTTTGGCTGTGAGTCTAAGCCTCTGTTTAGATCCTCTTCTGGGTGGAGCCTCTCAGAGGACAGCTATGCTAGGCTTCTGTCTGTGAGCATATTCAGGGGTTGGCTCTCTCCTCTTAGGTGGGCCAGGCATTGGGTGGACATGCCCTCAATATTTATCCTGCACACCTTATAAGCTGGATAAATATCAGGTCAAAGTTTGTATGGGTGGGTTAGTGTCCCCCTCCCTCTACTAGGAGTCCTGTCTTTTTAGAGGGTGTGCTCTTCAGTCTCTATGACCCCCACTACTGAAGTTAATATGATGAAAAAGTACCACTGAAAGGCAACTTGAGATGAAGAACAGAGAATGGAGTATTTCAAGTTCACTATGTATTTCAAACCTTCATACTCCATGACTCTTCTTCTCAAGCTAATATCCCACTTTATACTAAAATTTAGCCTAAAGTGATTAGTAGTACTTACTTTAGAGGCCCTTCCTGTGATGGCACTGTTAGCTTAGGAGAAAATTGAGTTAGGAAAAAGACGTCAGGTTTGACGAAGCACAGTTGTAAAATTACATGTCAGTGTCTGGATCAGCTTATGATTTGGACGTAACTGGGAGCCAATGCCGTTAAACTATTTTCATTTAAGTTCTTCATACTGGAAATGTTAATGTATGCATAGAAACTGGAGCCATGAACTGCCTATAAATCTTCATTTCAGTTTAGGTTCTCTGAAAATCTTTTTGCCTGCCCAGCCTCTGATTCCAAATACTGAAAACCACATTGCCATTTCTCAGAGGTAACAACCCCACCATTGCTCTGCCTGAGGCCTTTATTAGATTTAAAGTTGAAAGCTCACAGTCAGCCACTGCCAGTGAATCCCTTGAAAGCTAGAAACTTGGATTATCTTTTGTCTACATTTCTATTACAGAGGCTGTTGTTAACCTTCCAGTCCCCACTTGAACCCACTTCATTGCGTTGTCAGCCAGCTGCTGTATCTCCTAGAGCCTCCAGGAAAATAAGAGTTGTATTTCACATCTTGGGTAGAATGTAGGTTTAACAGAAGACACTTAACCTGATCTTTTAATATTCTGTTTGCTCTTGCAAAACACAGCATACCTGAATTGGAACATTCCTTCTATGAGATAAGCAGGTGGATTATTTTGCAAATTTCAGAGGTGGTTGAAATATTTTAAATTAAAGTCCTGATAGAAAAGAGCGGATGGCCAGGAACATTATCACTGCACAGAGTCCAAAATGAGGTTTACAAGTTACTAAATCAAGAGAAATAATAAAATTTGAATGAAAAGTTGAACACTTTTTATTGAGCCTTTCTTTTCTCTTTCCCTTATTTGTTTGCAAGTAATTTGAAAGACGCCATGTATGAGAAAAGTTTAGCTTTCTACTATAAAGCTTCATCTTTTTCTTGTATTTTTATCTGTCTATTCATTTATTTATTATTTACAATGTATTCACATTGTATCTCCACTGTAGCCCCCTCCTTCATGTCCTCCCAGTCCCATCCTTCCTCCCTCTTCTCTCCAATGCTCCTCACTTAATCCATAAAGGCTTGAAAACTTCCCTGAAAATTTCTACAGGAAAGTGCTTGAAATGAAGTCTGATTTCCCCATCAACTTTCACATTTTTGAATTCCACTGAGATTGTTATATTAGTTACCTTTGTGTTTCCATGAGAAAATATCCATCACAGGCTACTCATGAAGTAGAGATTCATATCTCTAGATGTTCGAGTCTAATAATGGATAGATTCATTGCTTTGTGTCCCCAGTGAAGAAGTAGGTGCCAGTGGCTGGAATTACATCTCAAGCCAGAAAACAGAGATAGAATGTAAAGGGAACTGAGTCCCATGATGATCCCATGTCCCATGACGATAGCACATCCAAAACCTAAAGACTTACCAATAGAAATAGATCTTATAAAGCTTCTACTCTACAGACTAAGACTTTATATATGGAACTTTTGGGAGACAGTTTTTTGTTTGTTTGTTTGTTTGTTTGTTTTCTTTTTTTTAATATTAATCACAGGTCCTTCACTTTGTATCCCAGCCTAGTCCCCTCCCTCTTTCCCTCTCAACCCCACCATTCCTCCTTCATCTCCTCCCTGCCCCCTTCCAAGTCCACTGATAGGGGAGGGCCTCCTCACCTTCCATCTGACCCTAGCTTATCAGGTCTCTTCAGGACTGGCTACAATGTTCTAATCTGTGGCCTGATAAGGCTGCTCCTTAGGAAAGAGTTTTGTTTGAAGTTCCTGAGGCCCATTATGCATCCTTTTTTTGCTCTATTCATTTCTGTCAAACTCTTTTTTTAAAATTTTATTTCCCTATATTTTATGACATAAAATATAAAATAGCAATGAATGTTATGTGCTTTTAATTATTTAGTTATATTCATATAGTTAATGTGGGGTATCCACTTATAAGTTCTCTAATTTAGATGCCTATAAATTTTAAAGACATTTAATTTTACCATGAATGATATGAAGAAGCACCTAGTTAGGGTAAACAGGAAACTAGTAATAGAACAAAGTACAGAGACCAGCAAAGGCTAACTTAAATGAAGGAATGAATTTCATTGAGGTTACTAACAGGAATGTGGGTGATCATTTTTTCATAAGAGCAAGAACATCTAAAAGGCAGTTGAGTCACTAAGAGCCCACAACAGCATGAATGAAACCTCACTAGAATTGGAGACTTGGAGTGCAGTACTTGCTTACAGTCAGCTCACAAGGTTTTGTTTTTAAACAGATTTTATTTTTATTTTATTTTTCTCCATTTCTGGTCATTTTATCAGGATTTTTAAAGTTTTCTTCCTCTTTTTGTTTCAGAAATAAGATATTTAATGTATTGAAAAAATGTTTGGTTTTAAAATTATTTGAAAATATAATATAGTTTAATAGGCTCTTTAAGCAATTTATTATTTTTTTAAGAGCTAATGTTTCCTTTGATTGCATCTCCAATGAACTGAGGCTCCTTCAAGTATCTCACCTTGCATCTGATTCTTCAAAACAACACAATTGTTATTTGTGTTCCTCAAGGAGATGGCCTTCTTTAAGAGTGTATTTCAGCATTCCTGATTGCTTATGTAGGCTTGGGTAGGGAGGAAGTATTGAATTTGATAAGTTTCAGGGAGTTACTGAAGCATTTGAGATGTTTACTTTCTGTTCTTAGCTAGTCAGCTTCCTTGAAGGATGGAAAGTTTCACCTCGCCTAAGCAAACCTATTGTTTAAATTTTTGTTGTAATTTTTATTTTTTTATATTAATCACAGGTTATTTACTTTGTATCCCTGCAATAGTTCCCTTCCTCAATCCCTCCCAATCCCACCTTCCCTATCTCATCTCCTTCCTGCCCCTTTACAAGTCCACTGATACAGGATGTCCTCCTCCCCTTCCATCTGAATCTAGCTTACCAGATATCTTCAGGACTGGCTGAAATGCCCTCTTCTGTGTGGCCTGGCAAGGCTACTCCTCGGGGGTCGGGGCGGAGAGGTCAAAGAGCCAGCCATTGAGTTCATGTTAGAAATAGTCCCTATTCCCCTTACTAGGGAAACCCACTTGGATACTGAGCTACCATGGGCTACATCCGAGCAGGGGTTTTAGGTTATATTCATACATGGTCCTTGGTTTAAGAAGCAGTCTCATAAAAGACCCCTGTGCCCTGATATATTTAGTACTTTTGGAGCTCCTGTCCTCTCCAGGTCATATTAACTCCCCCTTCTTTCATATGATTTTCTGCACTCTGATAAATGTTTAGTTATGAGTCTCAGCATCTGCTTTGATACAATGCTAGGTAGAGTCTTTCAGAGGGCCACTGAAGTATGTTTCTGTCTTGTTACTTGTTTTGTCCTACTTCCAATGTCCTTCCTAAATGAGGATTGATCATCTTACCCTGGGTCCTCTTTCTTGTTTATCTTCTTTAGGTGTATACATTTCAGTATGTCTACCCTATCATATAGGTGTAGTAACCACTTATAAGTGAGTAGCGTGTATGTCTTTCTGCTCCTGGGATACCTCACTCAGGGTGATCTTTTCTAGATCCCATTTGCTTGAATTTTTCATGATTTCTTTGTTTTTAATTACTGAGTAGTATTCCATTGTGTAAAAGTACCACAATTTATGCATACATTCTTCTGTTGATGAACATCTAGGTTGTTTCCAGGTTCTGGCTATTAAGAATAAAGCTGCTACAAACATGGTTGAGCAAATGTCCTTGTTGTGTACTTGAGCATCTTTTGTATATATGCCTAGGAATGGTATAGCTGGATCTTGAGGAAGCACTATTCTTATTTGTCTGAGGAAGCGCCAGATTGATTTCCAAAGTCATAGTACAAGTTTACATTCCCAACAGCAATAGAGGAGGGTTCCCCTTTTTCCATAACCTCTCCAGCATATGTTGTCACGTGAGATTTTTGATCTTAGCCATTCTGATGGGTGTAAAGTGAAATCTCAGGGTTGTTTTGATTTGCATCTCCCAGATGGCTAAGGATGTTGAGCATCTCTTTAAGTGTTTCTCTGCCATTCTATATTCCTCTACAGAGAATTCTTTGTTTAGCTCTGTACCCTATTTTTTTTTTAATTGGATTGTTTGATTGAATTGCTTTTTAACTTCTTTAGTTCTTTATATATTCTGGATATAAGTCCTCTGTCAGATATAGGGTTGGTGAAGATCCTTTCCCAGTCTGTAGCCTGTTGTTTTGTTCTGAGGACAGTGTTCTTTGTTTTATAGAAGCTTTTCAAATTCATGAGGTCCTATTTAGTGATTGTTGCTCTTAGAGCCTGTGCTCTTGGTGTGCTGTTCAGGAAGTTGTCTCTTGTGCCAATGAGTTCTAGGTTCTTCCCCACTTTTCTTCTAACCAATTTAGTGTATCTGGTTTTATGTTGAGGTTTTTGATCCACTTGGACTTTATTTTTTTGCATAGTCATAAATTTTGAACTATTTTCATTTTTCTGTTTGTAGACATTCAGTTGGACCAGCACCATTTGTTTTTCATTTAATGGTTTTGAATTCTTTGTCAAAATTGAAGTGTTCATAGGTGTGTGGGTTTATTTCCAGGTCTTCTATTTGGTTCTGTTGATCCACTTTTCTGCTTCTATGCTAATACTATGCAACCTCCCTTTTAACATCCAGTGTCTGAAGAACGTTTTTTTCAAGTTTTATGTCAGAGGATATTGCTACACTACATACATACCAGAAAGCCAATAAATATACTCACTTTCCACTTCCTATCTTAAAATTACTTACAATGACATCCTGGGTAACAAAAACAACAATAAATACTCAAGATCTTTCCTTGTCAGATTACCAAAACCAAATTTCAAGAAGACTATATATCACCCACAATGAAATTATCTTGTCATTATGACCTTGACAAGAATTTCAGAAGCAAACTTTCTATGTCCCCCAATCTCACCAACTAAAATCTTAGAGTTTCTTTAATGATAGTTAATGCCTTATAAAATCACAAAACATTAACCCTTCTTTGTAAACATGGCAGTCTAATGATTATAACTAAGTGGAAGTAAAATTATCGTCCCTAGAAAACATTATTTCACACTAGCCCATTCTCTCAGCGCAATAAATAGACAAAATACCATTTTCCAGGCATAGTACATATACAACAAATGTGAAACCTATGGAGGAAAAACGTAAAAAGTAAAAGTTGAAAAAAGTCAAAATCATTTACTCAGTCCCTTAAATGTTATGAATAAAGGAAAAAAGGTTGATGAAAATAAAGTAACCTGAGTACAATGATGCCTTCACCGCATTAAATGCAAGTCATTTTATTCACATTTTCATCTTGTTCTACCATTTGATTTAAAGTGCAAAATAGCTATAGTTGATATTTTCTAAAAATATTTCCATTTACCAAAAGAACTTATCTTTACTTTACTGTTCATCAGCTTAGGCCATGATGAAAAATATCTTGGCCATCTTGACTCTTTTCCAGACTCATGACTACAGAGAAAGCAAAAGCCTTTATATCATCCAACCCTCATTTCTTAATTGTAAAACACACACTCATTGTATTTAATTAACATTGTGAAGATTGTAGTACAAATCATTTAATTTTAGCCAATAAAAACTACCTAGATCTTTATATATATTGGATATGAGTCCTCTGTCAGATAAAGGGTTGGTGATGATTCTTTCCCAATCTGTAGGCAGTCGCTTTGTTTTGATGATGGTGTCCTTTGCTTTACAGAAGCTTTTCAATTTCATGAGGTCCCATTTATTGATTGTTGCTCTTAGAGCCTGTGCTGTTGGTGTTCTGTTCAGGAAGTTTTCTCCTGTACCAATGAGTTCTAGCGCATTCCCCACTTTTTTTTCTAGCTGATTTAATGTGTCTGGTTTTATGTTGAGGTCTTTGATCCACTTGGACTTCAGTTTTGTGCAGGGTGATAAGTATGGATCTATTTTCATTTTTCTACATGTAGACATCCAGTTGGACCAGCACCATTTGTTGAAGATGCTATCTTTTTTCGATTGTATGGTTTTGGCACCTCTGTCAAAAATCAGGTGTCCATAAGTGTATGGGTTTATTTCTGGGTCTTCTGTTTGATTCCATTGATCCACCATTCTGTTTCTACGCCAGTACCATGCAGTTTTTATAACTGTTGCTCTATAGTACAGCTTGAGATCAGGGAAAAGCAACAAACCAAGTAATCCACTTAAAAAATGGGGAACAGAGCTACAGAGAGAATTCTCTGTAGAGGAATATTGAATGGCAGAGAAGCACTTAAAGAAATGCTCAACTTCGTTAGCCATTAGGGAAATGCAAATCAAAACAACCCTGAGATTTCACCTTACACCCATCAGAATGGCCAAGATGAAAATCTCAAGGGACAACACATGCTGGAGAGGTTGTGAAGAAAGGGGAACCCTTCTCCACTGCTGGTGGGAATGTAAACTTGCACAACCACTCTGGAAATCAATCTGGCGCTTTCTCAGACAAGTAGGAATAGTGCTTCCTCAAGATCCAGCCATACCACTCCTAGGCATATACTCAAAACAGGCTCAAGTACACAAAAAGGACATTTGCTCAACCATGTTTGTAGCAGCTTTACTTATAATAGCCAGAAGCTGGAAACAACACAGATGCCCCTCAACTGAAGAATGGATGCAGAAACTGTGGTATATCTATAGAATGGAGTATTACTCAGCAATGTAAAATAAGGAAATCATGAAATTTGCAGGTAAATGGTGGGACCTGGAATGGATCATCCTGAGTGAGTTGTCCCAGAAGCAAAAAGACACGCATGGTATATACTCGCTCATATAAACATACAACATAGAATAAACCCACTAAAATCTGTACATCTAAACAAACTAAGCAAAAGAGAGGACCCTAACTAAAATGTTCAATCCCCATCCTGAAAGGCAAAGAGGATGGACATCAGAAGAAAAAGAAAATAGGAAACAACCTCAGAACCTGCTACAGAGGGCCTCTGAAAGCCAGAAGAAAACAGGAAACAACCTTGGAACCTGCCACAGAGGGCCTCTGAAAGCCCCTGCAGTATAGACTGTCAAAGCAGATGCTGAGCCTGATGGCCAACTGATGGGCAGAGTGAATGGAATTTTATGTAAGAAGTGGGAAATAGTAAGAGCTGGAGGGAATGGGAACTGCACAAGGAGAGCAACAGAACAAGATAATTTGAACACAGGGAACTTCCCAGAGACTCATACTCCAACCAAGAACTTTTCGTGGAGATAACCTAGAACCCCTGCACAGATGTAGCCCATGACAGTTCAGTGTCCAAGTGGGTTCCATAGTAATGGGAAGAGGGACTGCCTTTGACATAATCTGATTGGTCTGCTCGTTGATCACCTCCCCCTGAGGGGAGAGCAGCCTTACCAGGCCACAGTAGAGGACAATGCATCCACTTTTGATGAGAACTGATAGACTAAGATCAGAAAGGAGAGGAGAACCTCCCCTATCAGTGGACTTGGGGAGTGGCATGCATGCAGAAAGGGGAAAGAGGGTGGGATCGGGAGGGGAGTAGGGAGGGGCTTATGGGGGGATACAAAATGAATAAAATGTAATTAATAAAAAATTAAAAAAATAAAGGGATGATTTCAGTTCTTAGAATCATTTTCCACATAAAAGTAATCAATAGTATAATTGTAATTCATTAGCTTCAGCAACTTAAACCTGGTTCCTTACTGGGTTAACATGTACTTCTTTGTTAGCCTAGATTGGCCACGATCTTTAATATAGTCAGAACTATTGGAAAGTTGACCCTCTGTAAAATTGTAAATGTTGATGCATTGTTCAGTGTTTTTTAGAAAAAAAAAATAGTCAATGGAATAGACCAGATAGATAAAGAATTACTGATGACAGTCATATAGATATATAATAGCTTGATAGATAACAGGTAAGTAGGTACATACACACATACATACATACATGTTAGAAGATTCATTTTGAAGGACTGAATAAAATGATCATGGGGCCTATGAGGTAATACTTTCTTTTGCCTGAGTGATGGACATGCTGACTCCAATAGTATGAACATCTTCATACCTAAAATTCCAAAAAGAGATCAGCAGATCTGCACTAATTTCAACATTTAGAAGTGGTAATGTGCTATCTCAAACAGAGAAGAAAATTTTTTTTCTGTTGTCATTCACCAGATTGAATAATACTCTCTCCTCATTGCTAAAGAGAAATTTTACTTATTAACTACACATGTACAGAGAACAATCTATTTTTGAGCTACTCAAACAGAGTATCAACTCTCTGCAATTTTTTAAGTTAAATAAAATGGTTAACTATAAATGTCAACAATTATCTGTCATCATAACATTTTTAAAAGTTTTGTTTAAATGTTATCTTTAGATATAATTTTAGGTTAGTTTATTTTTAGCTTGAATGAGTAATATGTTCTACAGTTTTGAAAAACATTCCTTTAAAAGTCCATGATGTAAACATATGGTATTCAGTGTTGTTTCTATTTTATGATATCTCTTAGTCCCTGGAACCATTCCAACTAATTTGGTGGTCCCAACCTGCCTAGACAGGCTTCTGCATTTTGGCTCATGGTAAATGATACTTTACTCTGTTATATATTCCTGAGAAAAGGCGTCACTTTTACCAGGTACCTAAAATGATAAGTCATGGTCCCTGGACCAGAACTTTGAAAACCAAGAATAAGAACAACACTCTCTAGATACCATGTCATTATGAGATATGTTTTGATAAAGTAACGGGAAAACAATGTTGTAGTCAATGCAATATAGTTATATTTAAAAGGCACTATTTCTGATCTTTTCACACACCACAGTTATTTTACATTGTTTCTCTAGCAGTTTTATACTGTTAGTTAATATTCTATAACTGTGATAAGACGTTATAAACAAGGCATTGTGTTAAAAAAAATATTTCTGGTTTACAGTTGGAGTCCACAAAATCATGGCAGGGATGGTGGCAGCAGGTAGGCAGTCATGGCCCTGGAGTAGTAGCCCATATCTAACATCATGGACCATAAACATAAGGCAGAGGGGGAGATTAGGAGTGACGTGAGTCCTTGTAACCTTTAAGTGTACTCTCAGTAACACATCTAAAAAAATGTTATGACTCTCGATTCTTCTCAAAATTTTCCAGAATCTAGGAAACAAGCATGCAAATATGAGTTGATGAGGGGTGCTTTTATTCAAACCACCCCCCAAAAACCACCCCCCCAAAAAGTAATATTTGAATTACTTCAAATATTTTATAGCTAAAAATAATTATTTGTTTAGAGTGAAATATTTTTTATAATAAAACACAATGTTATTGAGCATTATGATGCTAAAAATAATCAGTAGAATGCTTTCACCTGCTTACTATTTATAGCCACTTGTCTTAGGAAAAAATTCAAATTGCTAAATACATGGAGAAATTTCTAAAATTAAAACCATTTTTAAGTATATGATAAGGAAAAATCAGATTACAGTGAAAGGAATAAGAAGTTTTGTATTCTAATCTTTATTATTTCATTACTGTGCCAAGTAGCAAGTTGTACGACCCTTCTGTAAAAAAAAAAAAAAAAAAAAAATTCTGATTGTAAAATAAGAGGGTATTCCCCAACAAGCTCTAAAATTTTATTATTACTATTATTATTATTTTGATGCATATGTGTTCATTTTGCTCTTGAAAATAGCTCTTAAATCACATCAGTGCTCTGATATTGGTCATGCTCTGCTTTACTTATTCAAAAAAATAAATTAATTATGTTCTCTTTAATTGTGGTGGCTGTAACAAAAATCAATTGAAAGTCATTAAGACATCATAATTACATTGGCCAGGCTCTATTATAATTCAAACTTCGTGTTAGGTAAATGGAAGTTTTTAATAAACTCTCTCCCATTAATTTCAGAGACATTTAGCAATTATAACTATCACAGTTGTATCTTCATACTTGTCACAGGAATACAGAAATAAGCAAAACACAAAACATTTTGTTAAGCAAAATAAATAAATATGAAAAGGAGATATGCAAATCTCTGGATATTTTCACTAAATAATTCATTCATACATACAGACAGAAAGACAGTCAGGCAAAGATAGGCATATATGTAGCAAGCGAACAACATTTTGGACAATAAAACAGGTTATTCAGATGAAGCAATAATTCACAGAAGATTATGTTCCCAAATGTCACTTATTTTTTGATGAAGGATAGCATTGATCTGTATGAGAAGAGGAAACTGATCCATAAAGAAACCAAATCATAAGCTATTTTCAGGTGAATAGCCATGTAAGATGTATTTCATTAAGGTCAGACACTCAAGTCTAAATTAAATACTTGGCTCATCAATTTGAAGCCAGCATAGTTTTGACCTATATCATACACACAGAAATCATTTGCTTATTTGTGAGTGAATTAACGTGTAAAAGGGGCATTCTCCAAAAAACATAATTACTCATATAAAAGAAATAATAAAAATTGAGAAAAGACAGATTTTTGTTTTAACTTTACATGGTTCTACCAAGAAAAATTGATACAAAATACAGAGCAGCAACAATCACAAAACACATTGCATTGTATTTTCAAAATTTAACAGAAGAATATCAAATGGCTGAGAAGGACTTAAAGAAATGTTCAGTGTCCTTAGCCATCAGAGAAACACAAATCAAAATGACTCTAAGTTTCCATCTTACACCAGACAGAATGTCCACTATCAAAAACTCAAGAGACAACACATGCTAAAGAGGATGTGGAGAAAGGAGAACACCCCCATACAATAATTGGCCCAACCTGAGACCTACCCCATAGTAGGGAGCCATCCAATAACATAATAGTGATACTCTGCTATGCATTCAGACAGGAGGATAACTTGACTGTTGTCTGGGAGCCTCCAGCCAACAGCATATCAGACAGACACTGGGACTTGCAGCCAAGCATGGGGTGGAACCCTGGGGATCCTGTGGAAATGTTGGAGGGAAGATGAAAGAACCTGGAGGGGACAGGAACCCCACAAGAAGACCAACTCTGACAACTAACACAGCCACATGGAGGCTTTCTGAGACTAAGACATCAGCTAAGGAGGACGCATGAACTGGACCTAGGCCCCCTGCACACATGTAGC
Organism: Psammomys obesus; assembly: GCF_907164565.1. Taxonomy (NCBI): domain Eukaryota; kingdom Metazoa; phylum Chordata; class Mammalia; order Rodentia; family Muridae; genus Psammomys; species Psammomys obesus. The sequence continues at coordinate 11,666,494 of NW_026596147.1, read as the reverse complement.
TGATGGGTGCCTTGGTCATTATATGGACCGTCTGATGAGTGTAGAGGAAAGGCCCGCTATGTCTAACATGGACTCTATTACTTGCTTTTGGATCACTTCACCCTGGCAGGGCTGCCTTGGTTGGACTCAGGGGATGAAGATATGCACAATTCTGATGTGACATGATGTGTTGAGAAAGGTTAATATAGGGGAGAGGGGCTCCCTTTTCTGGAGGAAAAGGAAGATAAGAAGGAAAAAGGAGGGGGAAGGGGAGCATTGGAAGGAGAGGAGGGAGGGCACCCTCAGGATGTAAAGTAAAGAAACTAAAATAAAATTTAAAAAATAAGTGAGACTAGAAAGAGAATGTATTAAATATTAGTTTGCTCAATCCTTGACATATTACAAAAATGAATTAGTATTGTAATTTATCTTTTTCTGGTGAAGAAACAGATGCTTTTGTGAATTTATTCAACTCAATGAAAATAGTATAAATTTAAAACCTAGGTACAATTATAAACTTATAAGTTTTGTTAAATCTATGATTAATTGTAGAGTGAGTGACCCTCATTATCTATGTAAGATAACAAATCTAGAAATGGTATATTATGGAAGAAAGAGAAGATAATTATTAATATCATAGCTTATTTTGAAAATAAATCTAATTTATATTCATTTCTGTTATACTTAATACATATGACCAATACATACAAGTAATATGTTGATTAAATGGCAAAAATGAATTGTTAATCAACTGCTAATCAAAAAAGTCAA
>NW_026596147.1:11643244-11660744 GCF_907164565.1 Psammomys obesus | reverse complement strand
GATAAGGTAATTCTACAGATGCTTTTTTTATAAAATTGTAACAATATTTTATTTTATAAAACTACAAAAATTATTGATACAATGCTCCATACAAAATTGCTGTGTATGTCCTTTGAGTAAGAGTGATAACCAAATAAAATGTTACTGCACTAGAAAAGTAAACAGCGTTATAAAACAGAGAACATACGGCTGGGGAGATGGCTCCATCAGAAATGTACTTGCTACACTATATGAGGACGTTAGTTCAAATTTTCATCACCCAACAGACAAACCAGGTCAATGAATGAGTAGATATTGGCACTGGGTAGGCACAGAGAGGGATATCCAAGGGGCTATCTATCTAACCAGTCTAATCGAAATCATCAGGTTCACTTAGAAACCTTCTCTCAAAACATAATGTGTAGAGAAATTGGGAGAGATATTAGAGTTCAAATTGTGATCTTCTCGAGCACATGTAACCACACATATACCCATGTATACAAGTAAAAATATAAATGCACATAAAACACTGTTACATCATTTGAATAGATACCCAGGAGGCATGAAATGTATTCTGGAAAACATGGATTAATACTTTAATACACCACTACACACACTAATTACAATGTCAATCCGTTTTCCTTTTATTGTTAAAAAGCCTAGGCAAAGGTGACTTAAGCACGGACTTATTTTATTATCCTTCCAGGATACAGTCCACCACTGTGGAACAGTCATAGAGCAAGAGTATGAGGCCACTCATCACGCTCACACCCACAGCTGAGAGGGGAATGGATGATTGCATGTTCTCTTACTGCTTCTATTCAGTCAATACACTCACATGTAGGGAATTATGACCCCTGCAATGGCCTGGACCCTCCTGAATGAATTTAGTTAACTAAAAGTATCTCATAGACATGCCATAGGGCAACTCAAGTGTAAACCACCTCTCGCTAAAACTCCCATCCCAAGTGATTCTACATTGTGTCAAACAATAAGTAATCTAATTATTACAAATGGTTAAGAGAATGTTTATCTCAGGTGTGTGTGTGGTGTGTATGTGTGTGCTGTGTATGTGTGTGTAAATCTCTGTGTGTGTATGCGAAGTTACAAATGAAATAAAAATAATTATTACAATTCAGTTCAGTTTTTTTTATGTTGTTTTCTTTCTGCATTGGGTTTGCTGGAACAGTTTGTCATGTCCACTTGTAAACGTTTTAAGCTTTCTTCCTCCAGAAGGGGCTTACAGATGGCATGTAAATTTCTTAATGAGTCAAAGGTGTGATTTTAATTTATTGGCTTTCTATTCCAGTTAGAGCCCCCTCTTTCATCCCTCTTTCATCTCCTCCCAGTCCCACTTTCCCTGTCTTTTTCTTCCCTGTTCCATCTTCCTTAGTTTACTGAAAGGGAAAGGCCTCCTCCCCTACTGTCTGACTGCAGCCTAACCAGTCCCATCAGGACTGCCTGGATCCTCTTCCTCCGTGGACTGGCTAGGTCACCCACCAGGGAGAAGTAATCAAGGAGCAGGCAACTGAGTTTATGTTAGAGATTATCTCTTCTCTTACTAGGGAACCCACATGGAGACTGAGCTACATTTGAACAGGGGCCTAGGTCCTCTCTGTTTATGGCCTTTGGTTGATGCATCAGTCTGGGCAGTCCCCGCTGGGCCCTGGTATTTTGGCTGTGTTTGTCTCCTTGTGTGGCTCTTGTTCCTTCTGGGTCCTTTTTTACACCCCTTTTTCTGTTAGAACTCCTGTGTTCTGTCCAAAGTTTGGCTGTGAGTCTCTGAATCTGCTTTGATCTCCTGCTGGAGGGAGTCTTTAGAGTACATCTGTGATAGGTTCCTGACCTGTTACCTCTCTTCTACGTTTTTTGGTGAACCCACCTACATTTTTGGTGGGAAATTAAAGTTTATAACCACTTTGGAAATCACACTGGTGCTTTCTCAGAAAACTGGTATTAGTGTTATCTTGAAAACCATCTATAGCACACTTGGGACTATATCCAAGAGATGTTCAGCCATGCAACAATGGTGATTGCTTAACTGTTTTCATAGTAGCTTTATTCATAATATCCAGAATCTGGAAACAATGTAGAAGTCCCTCGACGGAAAAAGAGATACAGAAATTATGGTACATTTACACAATGGAATACTACTCAGCAATTAAAAACAAGGAAATCATGAAATTTGCAGGCAGATGGTAGGATCTAGAAAAGATCATCCTGAGTGAGGTACCCCAGAAGCAGAAAGACACACACGTTATATACTCACATATAAGTGGATATTAGACTTATAATACAGGATAAGCATACTAAAATGAACAGACCTAAAGATGATAAAACACAAGGAAGACCATAGGGAAGGTACTTAATTCTCATTCAAAAGGGAAAACAAATTTTCATATGTGAATTAGGTGGAATTTTCATAATTATGGAATTACTACTATTATAACAGGTAAAATTCATCAGTCACTTCACTTTAAGTAAGGAGAGTCTTATCATGTAACTTAATTTTCAGCTAAGTGAATAATAGAACTCTTTCAGATGCATTACTTCTTCTGAATAGAAACAGAATTTTAGTTGTGACTATGAATACACACACACACACACACACACAAATGCAAAAACTCATCCACACAGAAGAGCAGGCAAATGCACACACACACACACATCTACACATGCAGCCATACCTAATATCCAAGTTATTTTTCCCTGTATATGTATATATATATATATATATATATATATTTCATTTTATAATATTTTTATTACAATTTATTCACATTTTATCCCAGCTGTAGCCTGCTCACTTGTCCCCTACCATTTCCACCCTCCCACTCTCTTCTACTCCCATGATTCTCCCCAACTTCACTGATAGGGGAAATCCTTCTCCCCTTCCCTCTGACCCTAACCTATCAGGTCTCATCAGCTCAGCATTGTCTTCCTCTGTGGCCTGGTACCCCTGGCGGGGGGTATCAAAGAGCCAGCCACAGAGTTCATGTCAGAAACAGCCCCTGCTCCCTTTTCTGGGAACCCAATTGGAAACTGAGCTGCCATAGGCTACATCTGAGCAAGAGGTCTAGGTTATCTTCATGTATGTTACTTAGAGTATTGGTCTTTTTAAAGTCCCCGGAGCCCAGATTTTTTGGTTCTGTTATTTTTCTGTGGAGCTCCTATCCCCTCCAGGTCTTTATATCTCCCCCTACTTTCCTAAGATTCCCTGCACTCTATCCAAAAATTGACTATGAGTCTCAGCATCTGCTGGGTAGAGTCTTTCAGAGGCCCCCTGTGGTAAGCTCCAGTCCTATTCCCTGTTTTCTCCCACTTATGTGGTCTATCCCATTTCTCTTTCTGAGTCAGGAGACTGATAATATTTTCCAGGATCCTCCTTCTTGTTTAGCTTCTTTAAGAGTATAGATTTTAGTATGCTTATCCTGGATGATATGACTAATATTCACTTATAAGTGAGTATATACTATATGTGTCTTTCTGCTTCTGGGTTAACTCACTCAGGATGATCTTTTCGAGATCCCACCATTTGCCTGCAAATTTCATGATTTCCTTGTTTTTAATTGCTGAGTAGTATTCCATTGTGTAAATGTACCATGATTTCTGTATCCATTCCTCCTTTGATGGATCTGGGTAAGGTGATCAATCCTCACTTAGAAAAACAAATGGGTGCTCGCTTTGGCAGCACATATACTACAAATTGGAACGATACAGAGAAGATTAGCATGCCCCCTGTGCAAGGATAACACACAAAATTGTGAAGCATTCCATATTTTTACAAGAGCGCCTACATTCATAAAGGAAACATTATTAAAACTCAAATCACACATCGATCCCAACACCTTAATAGTGAGAGACTTCAACACCCCACTTTCACCAAGGGACATATCATCTAGACAGAAGCCTAATAAAGAAATAAAGGCAGTTACAGGGGTCCTAAATTAAGTGGACCTAATAGATGTCTACAGAACTTTCCACCCAAACTCAAGAGTATACCTTCTTTTCAGCACCTCATGGAACCTTCTCCAAAATAGACCATATAGTTGGTCATAAAGCAAGCCTCAACAGATACAAGAGGATTGAAATAATATCCTGTATTCTATCTGACCACCATGGACTAAAGCTGCACCTCAACAACAATGGAATTAGAAAGAAGCCTACAAACACATGGAAACTGAACAACTTGCTGTTCAATGACAGCTGGGTTAAGAAAGAAATAAAGACATTAAAGACTTCCTAGAATTCAATGCAAATGAAGGTACAACATACCCTAATTTATGGGACACAATGAAAGCAGTGCTCAGAGGAAAATTCATAGCATTAAGTGCCTTCAATAAGAAATTTGTGACATCTCATATAAGCAACTTAATGGCCCAACTGAAAACCCTAGAAAAAAAAGAAGAAAATAGACCCAAGAGGAGCAGACAGCTGGAAATAATAAAACTCAGGGCTGAAATCAACCGATTAGAAACAAATAAAACAATTCAAAGAATTAATGAAACCAAGAGATGGTTCTTTAGAAAATTAACAAGATAAACAAAACCTTAGCCAAACTAACTGAAACGCAGAAAGAAACTATCCAAATCAGCAAAATCAGAAATGAAAAGGGGGACATAACTACAGACACTGAGGAAATCCAACCAATCATTAGGTCTTATTGCAAAAGCTTATATGCCACAAAATTCAAAAATCTAAAAGAAATGGACAATTTTCTAGATAGAGTCCATCTATCAAAATTAAATTAAGATCAGGTAGAAAGATTGAATAGTCCTATTTCCCCCAAGGAAATAGAAGCAGTCATCAACAGTCTCCCTACCAAAAAAAAAGCCCAGGGCCAGATGGATTCACTGCAGAATTCTACCAGACATTCAAAGAACTGCTAACACCAGTTAATTCTCTCCAAACTATACCACAAAATACAAACAGAAGGAACATTACCAAACCCATTCTATGAAGGGACAGTCACCTTGATAACTAAACCACACAAAGACCCCCCCAACAAAGAGAGAACTTCAGACCTATCTCTGTTATGAACACTGATGCAAAAATACTCAATAAAATCCTTGCAAACAAATCCAAGAACACATCAAAGATATCATCCACCATGACCAAGTAGGCTTCATCCCAGGTATGCAAGGGTAGTTCAACATACGGAAATCCATCAATGTAATCCACCACATAAACAAACTGAAGGAGAAAAACCACATGATCATCTCCTTACATGCTGAAAAAAGCATTTGACAAAGTCCAACACCCATTCATGTTTAAAGTCTTGGAGAAATCAGGGATACAAGACACATACCTAAACATAGTAAAGGCAATATACAGCAATCCTATAGCAAACAGCAGACTCTATACAGAGAAACTTAAATCAATCCCACTGAAATCAGGGAAAAGACAGGCTGCCCACTCTCTCTGTATCTCTTCAACATAGTACTTGAAGTCCTAGCTAAAGCATTAAGCGAACTAAAGGAGATCAAGTGGCTACAAATTGGAAAGGAAGAGATCAAAGTGTCACTATTCGCAGATGATATGATAGTCTACATGAGCAACCCCAAAAATTCAACCAGAGAACTCCTCCAGCTGATAAACACCTTCAGCAATGTGGCAGGATACAAAATCAATTCAAAAAAATCAGAAGCCCTTCTGTATACCAAAGCCAAAATGCCCAGAAAGAATTCATGGAAACAACACCCTTCACAATAGCTATTAATAACATAAAATACCTTGGGGTGACTCTAACCAAGCAAGTGAAATAAAACTTAAAGTTTTGAATAAAACTTTAAGTCTCTGAAGAAGGAAATTGAAGAAGATATAAGAACATGGAAAGATCTCCCGTGCTCATGGATTGGTAGGATTAACATTGTGAAAATGGCCATCCTGCCAAAAGCAATCTACGGATCAAACACAATTCCCATCAAAATCCAAACTCAGTTCTTTACAGACCATGAAAGAAAGATTCTTAGTTTATATAGAGAAACTAAAAAACCCAGAATCTCCAAAACAATCCTGTATAACAACAGATCATCTGGAGGTATCTCCATCCTTGATCTCAAGCTGTACTACAGAGCAATAGTAATAAAAACTGCATTGTATTGGCATAGAAACAGAAAGCAGGATCAATGGAACCATATAGAAGACCCAGAAATAAACCCACACACCTATGAATACTTGATTTTTGACATAGAAGCCAAAACCATTTAAAGGAAAAAAGACAGCATCTTCAACAAATGGTGCTGGTCCAACTGGATGACTACATGCAGAAAAATGAAAATAGATCCATATTTATCACCCTGCACAAAACTAAAGTCAAAGTGGATCAAAGACCTCAACATAAAACTAGGTACTCTAAATCGGTTAGAAGTGGGCAAGAGCCTAGAACTGATTGTCACAGGAGACAACTTCCTGAACAGAATACCAACAGCACAAGCTTTAAGAGCAACAATCAATAAATGGGACCTCATGAAACTGAAAAGCTTCTGGAAAGCAAAAGACACTGTAGTCAGACCAAAATGACAACCTACAGACTAGGAAAGGATCTTCACCAACCCTTTACCTGACAGAGGGCTTATATCCAGGATATATAAAGAACTAAAGAAGTTAAAAAGCAATAAAATCAAGTAACTCAATTAAAAAATGTGGTACTGTGCTAAACAGAGAATTCTCCTTAGAGGAATATAGAATGGCATAGAAACACTTAAAGAGATGCTCAACATTCTTAGCCATCAGAGAGATGCAAATCAAAACGACCCTGAGATTTCACCATATCCCCATCAGAATGGCTAAGATGAATAAATCAAGTGACTTCACATGCTGGAGAGGTTGTGGAGAAAAGGAACCCTCCTCCATTTCTGGTGGGAATGTAAACTGGTACAACTACTTTGGAAGTCAATCTGGTGCTTTCTCAGACAATTAGAAATAGTGCTTCCTCAAAATCCAGCTATACCACTCCTAGGCATATACCCAAAAGATGCTCAAGTACATAACAAGGACATTTGCTCAACCATGTTTGTAGCAGCTTTATTTGTAATAGCCAGAACCTGGAAGCAACCCATATGTCCATCAACAGAAGAATGGATGCATAAATTGTGGTATTTTTACACAATGGAATAATACTCAGCAATCAAAAACAAGGAAATCATGAAATTTGCAGGCAAATGGTAGAATCTAGAAAAGATCATTCTGAGTGAGGTATCCTAGAACGAGAAAGACACACATGGTATATACTCCCTCATATAGTCCTATAAGATATGATAAAAATAATGAAATCTATAAACTTAAAGAAGATAAATAAGAAAGAGAACCAGGGGTAAGATAATCAATCCTCACTTAGAAAGACAAATGGCAGGTGCATTGGACGTAAGAGAAAGCAAGTAACAGGACAGGAGCCTACCCCAGAGGGCCTCTGAAAGACTCTATCTAGCATATATACTAAGCAACCTAGATACTAAGACGAATAACCAAACCTTCAACAGGGTGCAGAGAATCATATGAAAGAAGGGGGAGTTAGTATGATCTGGAGACGACAGGAGCTCCACATGGAATAAATATATCAGGGTACAGGGGTCTTTTATGAGACAGATTCTCCAGCCAAGGAGCATGTATAGATATAACCTAGAACCCTTGCTCAGATGTAGCCCATGGCAGCTCATTCTCCAAGTGGATACCCCAGTAAGGGGAACGGAACAGGGACTGTCTTGACATGAATGCAATGGCTGGCTCTTTGACCTCCCCTCTTGAGGGAGGAGCGGTCCTGCTAGGCCACAGAAGAGGACTTTGTAGCCAGGCCTGAAGATACCTGATGAGCTAGGGTCAGATAGAAGAGGAGGAGGAACTTCCCTATCAGTGGACTTGGAAAGGGGCAGAGAGAAGATGAGGGAGGGAGGGAGGGATTGGGAGGGAATGACGGGGGATTGCTGAGATACAAAGTAAATAACCTGTAATTAATATAAAAAAATAAAAATTATTTAATAAAACTTTTCAGGACATATTCCTTCTAGACATATTTAACAAATTAGCTATTCTGAAGTTTTATTTTGCAATACACATTTTCAGGTGTTTACACCTTACATGCTGACTGAGTGTACACCATTTGTTCCTTATTTTTTGTATGTTCATTAACTCTCTTCTCTTTGTAAAACTTTGTGTTATATATTTCTAACACCAAGAAATAGCCCCTATGGAGAAGCTTATGGTGTAGCTGGAATTTTACATTTAAATTTTTAGTTTATATGAATATTTCCTTTAGTTTATACGAATATTTCCTATCACTTTTCTCACCATGTTGCTTTAAGTCAATGTCTCTAAACATTAGTAGCAATAAACATGATCTGGAATAAAAATAACAAATATACTATAACAAATACACATACTTCCTCAATCTGTAACTTCTAGGTCCATAATCGATAAATTGAGGTGTAACATTTTGTTGTCATAGGAACTTCATTCTCAACATGTGTGTTTGCATCATTGTATGTGAGCATTCCTTTAACATCTGGACATATTTCTTTCTGTGTCATGGTATAGAGAGCAGGCATCACTATTTTCAGAATTAAGTTGATGCTACTATTTAAATGATCATACCTTAACCATACTTTTAAAATATTATGCATTTCTTTGAAGATTAGTTCTCCACTTTGTAGTTTTGAAAGCAAAATAAATGGGTGAAAATGACATGGGATAGACACACATCATGGTAGTTTGAAAGCACTCTAGTTGGATTCTTGTCTTAACTGGAAGGTTACGCTTACAGAAACATAGTGGAGGCATAGAAAATTGACATTAAAGGAATAAAACAGATGAAAGTGTTCCTAGGTTGTAGGCAGGGAGAAAACAGAATCGCAACTGCAAACAATAAAGCATAGATTAAAAAGTGAGGAAAGCAGGGCTAAAAAAAAATCCCTGGAGACCCACCATAAAGGAATAAAGAAACCTAGGATACGTTGTCACCTATCATAGCAAGAGATACAAGGAAATGAGTGACTATATTTCTGACGTTTCAAAAATAATTAACGACACAACATTCTAGCAATATCTTGGTGTATGAAAAAATAGGTTGTATTGTACATTTTCACTTACCTTAGTAGGGATGAGATGTCGCTTTTTAATCTATTAAGATATTTTTAATCTATTACGATATTCTCAAACTAAAGAATATTACACTTAAGAACCTTAATAATGTACTTTAATAGTAGCATTCATTTTTATCAAACATTAAAAATCTATGCAGACTATCAATGAATATTCTGAGACTTATGGGCAACCTTTGGGCAGAGTGCATGGAATCTTATGAAACAATTGGGAAACAGTAAGATCTGGAGAGGACAGGAACTCCACAAGGAGAGCAACAGAACCAAAAAATCTGAGCACAGGGGTCTTTCCTGAAACTGATACTCCACACATGGAGATAACCTAATACCCCTGCACAGATGTAGACCATAGCAGTTCAGTATCCAAGTGGGTTCCATTGTAATAGGAACAGGGACTGTCTCTGACATGAACTGATATGCCTGCTCTTTAATTACCTCCCCTTGAGGAGGAAGCAGCATTGCCAGGCCACAGAAGAAGACAATGCAGCCACTCCTGATGAGACCTAATTGACTAGGATCAGAAGGAAGGAAAAGAAGACCTCCCCTATCAGTGGACTTGGGGAGGGACATGGATGCATAGGGTGGAGGAAGGGAGGCACTGGGACAGGAGGAAGGAGGGAACCACAGGGGGGATACAAAGTGAATAAAGTGAAATTAATAAAGAATTTTTAAAAATCTATATTCAAAAGTGTTTTCATGAATATATAATTATTAGTTATCAAATACAGCATTCTGCAAATCCTCCTCAAATGTATTGTATGTTAAAATTAGAAATTCTTATTTTGCCATAAAGTATCAAAATATTTACTCTGAGTTTTATACAAAGCAACATTATCAACTGTAAAGGAAAGTTTACAACCAGTTGTATATCCATACTGGGTTATAGTTTCAGCAACTAGCTGAAGGAAAATTGTAATACATCAAGGTTTAGACAAAAAGATTCTATATGTTTCACAAATTTATGAAAATTTTTGATCAACACAGAAGATATTTGATAAAAATAACCTTACTTGGGAAAGAATAAATACCTAAAGATACTTTTGATAATGGTCTCTGAGACCATTAATCAACTTGGCATTAGCATTTCCTTTTGTTTTCATATATATCTAACTGCTAGTATGAAGGTACTTTTAAGACAGGACAAACATTAAGATTATAATAGATTTTGTCTGAGCATAGGAGTCTTTTGAGACTGATACTCCAACCAAGGACCATGCATGGAGATAACCTAGAACCCCTGCTCAGATGTAGCCCATGTTAGCTCAGTCTCCAAGTGGATTCCCTAGTAATGGGAACAGAGAGTGTCTCTGACAGGAACTCAATGGTTGGTTCTTTGATCACCTCCCTGTCATGGGGAGCAGCCTTACCAGGCCACAGAGAAAGACAATGCAGACAGTTCTGATGAGACCTGATAGGCTATGGTCAGATGGAAGGGGAGGAGGACCTCCCCTATCAGTGGACTTGGAGAAGGGCAAGGCATGAGGGAAGATGAAAGAGGGAGGGTGGGATGGAATGAAGGAGTGGGCTACAACTGGGATACAAAGTGAATAAATTGTAATTAATAAAAAATAATTTTTAAAAGATTATAAGCACAGATGTAGCCCATGGCAAATCAGTGTCCAAGAGGGTTCCATAGTAATGGAAACAGGGACTGCCTCTCACATGAACTGATTGGCCTGCTTTTTGATCACCTCCCCCTGACGGGGGAGCAGCCTTACCAGACCACGGAGGAAAACAATGCAGCCACTCCTGATGATACCTAACAGACTAGGATCAGAAGCAAGAAAAAGAAACCCTCCCCTACCAGTGGACTTGGGGAGGGGCATGTGTGGAGGGAGGAAGAGAGGGGTTGGGAAGGGAGGAGGGAGGAGTTTATGGGAGGAAACAAAGTGAATAAAGTCTAATTAATAAAAATTAAAATAAAAATACAAACAAAAAGATTATAATAGATTTTGAATAAAGATTACCTTTCGTAATCATAATCCTAAGATTACCTTTCATAAGTAGGCCTCATCTATCAGTTGAACTAACCCAAAAGACAGGGGATCCTGATCATGAATGAAATTCTACCCTCAGGCTGACTATGAACACAGACTGGAATATTAGTATCTCTTGCCTACCAGGTTGCACCTTAAGTCTTGTAGAGTTTTCTACTTCCCGCATCAGAGTCAGTCAATTCCTATTTATTTCCACATCTCAAACTTTTTTCATATGTAAATATATTTAAAGTATATGTAGGGATCCTCAATGTTCTAATTACTTCAAATGATACTGCAGCGTCCCACAATATAAATCCCCATGTTTCTACATACACTTACATATATGTCTATAGATGTATACTTACATGCATAGTGTGTACACATGTGCATCCCTGTTGTTTTTGTTCTTTCTGGAATACAACACATTACCTCATGATAATCATACTTTGTCACTAGTCCATAACAATATATGTTGACCACTTGCTTTATGATTCCTCTACATCATCCTAGAAGTAAAATAATGAGGCACAATTATCACATAGAAAAGAACATAATTATTGATGGTCTCTACCAAAACAACACAACAATTCTAAAAATGTGTTTTGCCATCATTTAACTTGACTTCACGCTGACTAATCTTTCTCTTTTGCACACATAAATCCAAATGTCTAGGATGGTTCATGCCTCTTTAATTCTCATTTCATAGTAATCTACAGCATCTTCCGGTGAAATATAAACACATTTCCCAGAAGTAGGACACACGTGCTCAAATCTCCTGTCATAAGCTTTGCTCACTACTGCTATGAACATTGTAGTCACCTCCAGGTCAGGCTGTAACCCTTGATAGTCAGTGTGCCTATGATTAATGTGGAGATTGGAGATAGTGAGAGCATAGCCCGTACATTGGATCTACCAATTGTTGACAATACAGGTTTATGCTGCCAGCTGTGATTATGTTCTTTTGAGAATAGGAGATATTATTGAATATTAATATTATTAACTATTCTCGTATTATTTCCTGTTAAATATTCTGATAACCTTCTTCTCCTGAGAGTACTGACATTTCACTGATACCTCATACACCGCTTTCATAAAAATGCACATTACAAGTTCTACTTGTACAACCACTTTGGGAATCAATCTGGTGCTTTCTAGGAAAATTTGGGATTAGTGCTGCCTTAAGACTCAGGTGTACCACTCTTGGTCATATATCTGAAGATGCTCCACCGTACAACAAGGACATTTGCTCAACTATGTTAATAGCAGCTTTGTTTGTAATAGCCAGAATATGGAAACAACTTGGATGTCCCTCAACAAAAGAATGGATACAGAAATTGTGGTACAATTACACAATGGAATGCTACTCAGCTATTAAAAACAAAAACAAAAAAAAATCATGAAATTTGCAGGCAAATGGGTAGAACTAGAAAAGACCATCCTGAGTGAGGTATCTCAGAAGAAGAAAGACATACATGGTATATATTCACTTATAAGTGGATTATGACCATATAATACAGGATTAACATACTAAAATCTACAGACCTAAAGAATCTAAACAAGGAGGACCCCAGGGAAGATTCAGAAGGGCAAGAAGTATACATATCGAAAGTGGTAGAAGAACAAACAGGACAGGAACCCTCCATAGATGTCCTCCAAAACACTAAATTCAGCAGGGTATAGAAGTAGATGGAGAAACTCACAGGCAAACTTTAGGAAGAGTTCAGGGAGTCTTACGGAAGAAAGGAGAGACAGAATGACCCAGAAGAGACAGGAGACCAACAAAACCAACAAATGTGGGCTGAGGGGGGCCTGCAGAGACTGATGTACCAACCAAAGACCAACCAAGGACCTAGCTTCATGTAATTCGTTAGCAGCTCACTTTCCTTGCGGGTGCCCTAGTAAGGGGATGTCACTGACATGATCTTAATTGCATGCTCCTAAACCACCACACACACACTGCCCCCCCCCTTCAGGGTAAGGTGGTCTTACCAGGCCAAGAGAAAAAGGATCCAGGCAGTCCTAGTGAGACCTGATAGGCTAGGGTCAGATAGAGGACTTTCCCTACTAGTGGACTAAGGGATTGGAGTGGGAGAAAGAGGGAGATAAGGTAGAACCTGGAGATGAGGAGGGAGATTCAACCTGGATACAAAGTGAATACATTGTAAATAATAATTAAAATTTTTTAAGAATAATTTACTCCCTTTGAATAGCTAAGGTTTCTTACAGCCCAAAGATAAGGTCCTAGGTAACTACTTCAAATTTGGGAGAAGTGACTGTGTTTTGGGTAGCAATTCTGGAAGGAATACAATTCCTAATGCCCCTCAAAATCAATTCTTCATTAACGTGTTCTTTTATGAGTATGTTCTTGATTCTCTCCAGTACTTTCTATGTTATTTCCTATGATTCCCTCCATTACCCAAGCTTCAGATGCTTTTCTTTTGAAAAATTTTTATTTTAATTATTATTATTTATTACAATTGATTCACTTTGTATCGCGGCTGTGGCCCTCTCCCACATCTCCTCCCAATCCCACTCTCCCTCCCTCTATTCCTTCCATACCCTTCCCCTAGTCCACTGACCTCCCCTTCCCACTGACCCTAGCTTATCAGATCTCATCAGGACTTGCTGCATTGTCTTCCTCTGTGGCCTGGCAAAGCTGAACCCCCCAGGGGGAGGTGATCAGAAAGCCTGCCACTGAGTTCATGCCAGAGACTGCTCCTGCTCCCCTTATTAGGGTACCCACTGTTTTAACTTTCAATTTTCTATGTTATTTTTGTTTTGTTGAGACAAAGTTTTGTAGCACAGACATCTTACTTAATAAATGATGGAAACCACAATCTTTCAAATCTTGGAATCATAGGTGTCTATACATGTCTCTAGCTCACATATCATGATTTTTAACTGTTTACAGCCACAAGAAAAAAAAATCCAAAGCTAATCTATTTCTTTAAATACCAATATCATATTTGATAATACCTGGCTATGATAAATACACAAGCCAGATATAACACAATATACCACTTAGAAGTACAAATATAGATATTTCAGTGAAATTGTGAGATGTTAATTATAGCTTTATTAAATTAACTCAAAATAATAAGTTAAAGCAAATTTAAAAATTTATTTAACTTTATACATATTTCTTGACAGAAAGTAATTTCCTAAAGTCTATTATAAAGTACTGTATGTATAAAAAGTTAGAAAATGAATCTGGAATCTAATGTTTACTCAAACAGTTTTTTATCTAGAATGATTAAAATATCATCACTGAGTGTTACTAGCAAATTTAAAATGCTAAATCTAGAAACACGTTAACCAATACATCTGGAAGACTTTGGCATTTTTAGTGTCAAGGCACTGATTCTGTGTTCGTTTATAACTGAGTGCACTGATGTGGTAACAAAAGAAAAAAAAAAGGAGATTGTGTTGCAAGTTATAAGGTCAGAGATTTTATTATATAAATCAATCACCCAATCAAGAAGTATCGAGTTTCAAGAAGAAAGAAAGCAAGCACATAAAAGATGACCTTTCAGTAAATTTTGCAATTATTCTAAGATGACTATTTTTCATGGACATGAAACCTCCTGCCTTGAGTAATAAAATATCATATACTTTAACCTGAATTATTCTTCAGAGGCTCAAAAGATGACCCACAATCAGATGTGTGTATTGATTAAATCTGAACAGCACTCCCCACTCTGTTCATAGAGAAGACACCTGAGAGGAATATCCCTGGGAAAACAAACAGGCTAATCTAACCAGGATGTGGGTGGAAAAGGTTTGAGACATGAGCTAAGGTTTAAAAGTGACATGTTTGACCTTATAGGTGGTTTTCTTTTGTTAATGTGTTTCAAAAACAGCATCAGAAAGACCACAGGGTACTTTTCAAAATGAAGATCACACCAAAAAGTGATTTTATGATATTGCATACTGAAATTATCCTGTGAGTAATAAATAATCCTCAAAGATAATTAAACAGCATTATGACAGAGAAATATGTGGAAGAGAAAACTGAAAGAAAGCTGTCTCCAAAGGTGAACAAACATGATGAAATGATCTTCAGCACACAGTTTATAAATTTCAAACTTCATTTAATTAATTAATCCACATTTCTTTTGCATTAAATGCTGATGTAATTAAGCTTATTTTTGTTCTTACTATGTCTTTTTTCTCCCTCCCCTCTCTCTTTCATGTGTGTGTGTGTGTGTGTGTGTGTGTGTGTGTGTGTATTGCTTAGAGACGAAAGTCATTAGTGTGATCATTTAAAAAAATAATACTTTGAAAATTCGCACTAAAATTAAATCCTGGAGCAGTGACACTAGTGAACCAAAAACTACATTCCATCTTTACACAAACATTTTTTTTTTTAATCTTGGAGAGAGCAAATCTAAGTCTCAGTAGGTTTCTAGCGGAACAAATATCTACTAAAAATACTCTTCTAATTGACACAGAAAACATCCATGCAAAACTATGGGCTGCAATGGAGGCCAAATAACAACTCTTAAAATGAAACAAAACGTTTCTTTATGCAAAAATCTTTCTAGCAAATTATATTAGTGATTAATTTTTAGAAGATGTTATGAATTTGCATTATGTTTCTTGCAGTTAAGTGTCCTTGATTTATGATTTTTTTTTCCAATTTCTTAATGTAATGTGTGTGCTTTGAGCGGGTGTGTGCAAATGAGGAGAGGCCCAGCACAGTCAAGAAGGGGGAAATGGACTCTTTGGAGATAGAGTAACAGACAGTGGTGCCAAACCTGATACTTTGAGCACTTGATTCAAGCCCACTGAAAGGTCTACTGGGTGCTTTTAAACGTTACCTGATCTTTCCAGCACCAGATTTCTGGCCATTTTAGAAAAAAAAATGCTTAAAAACATCCAACATGATTATAAAATGGACTTTATGTTTAGATGATTCTAGCCAATCCAAGCTTATTTAAGATTTTTTGGGCAGCCTTGAGGTTAAGTACTGTAATTCAGTAGGTATGAGATACTATATGCATCATTTTTTTCCTAGAATATTTTTAACCTGTGATAGACATTATTACCCTGAGTGTTGAGGCATTTGTATTTATATTTAATTTTTCTGGTAGAAAATATACTTCAAGTTTAGCTCTCAAATTGATATTGACTTCAAATAATCTGTAAGGGTCAAGATGCTTGAAACCAGTGTTTTATATACAAATAAAAGTGAGTTAACACAACCAATAACATAAAGGTGACATGGTATCATAAACCTACTATCCCATCATTTGTGCTGAAGAACAAGAACAAAATAAATTTGATACAATAATTGACCCATAATATGTTCAAAGTAGTGGAAGCTAAGGAGGATTGTTACAATACCTTGAAAGAATTTCAGATGCTTACATTTCTCAAAGTCTTTTTCTTAAAAGAAAGGAATAACTTTCCCCAGTGCAGTTATAATGTAGAAAATGAAGTAATGGTATTTTTTCATGGTTATTTTACAATTGCTCTGAACTGATATGAGCTTTCACAACACAATATATCACAGTGGTCTACTGATCAAATTAGGGCCTAAGGAAGAAAAGGAGCGATTGGAGTTTCATGGACATAGTGATACTCTGAACCTGCCTGATGATTAGATTCTTAGCTTTGTAAGACACAATTCTCAACATTGTGAGTTTTACTCTGAAGTTGAATATGACTCCCTCTCTGATAGTGTCTTTTGTACAATAACAAATATTATGGTAGGGATGAGCGTATGGAAGTCACTAGAATCTCTTCTATTTATAAAAATGGTAAAGCTACATTTCTACAACTATCTCAGACATACGTGTCATTGATATGGACAGGAAAGACTATAGGGGTTAAATTTTCTACTACTTCAACTTTTCTTTATATGGCTTAAGCAGAAGGTAGATCACAGAGTGTAACAGCATATTTTCAAAAGGTTTATCATATTAAGAGTTAAGTTGTAGCTGCTGTACATGATATGGCTTTGTTGTCTGAAGAAATCAATACATCTTTTGAGACCTAGTGTGTAATTAGTGATACCTGAATGCTTTTAATTTAAACTTGATATATCAACCCTCAAACTGAATAGTGTTTCTGCAATAAATATCTATTTCTCTGCCTTGGGTTATGATAATTCGCTATCCTTATCATGTTTTAATCAGCAGAAATTCGTTTTTAAGTTTTCTTCTAAAATTCAACCTGTTAGTTCAACTGAGGAATTGTACCTGATAAATATGAAGTAGCATCTAATCATGGAGTATTTATAAGACATGTGTATGACAGATGTTCTAGGACCTACTAAATAAGAAAAAATCCATAGCTTCATTGTCTGAAATATGTTTAGTACTCTTGATGAAACTAAGCATTGGTGATTGTCCCTGGGTTCTCAGAACTCAACATGGGATGTGCTACTTTCCCAATCAGAAAGAAAGAAAGAAAGAAAGAAAGAAAGAAAGAAAGAAAGAAAGA